>NW_019392673.1:3415539-3494901 GCF_000648675.2 Cimex lectularius | reverse complement strand
ACATGCAGTGCCACGCTTCAACATCCAAAGCCACTCCTTAGTTAAGTTTAACACCATATGTAACTCTTTTGTTTTGTAACAACCAATAAACTCGCAATTTTGAATAACTATGAGTTTTTTCATTGATATTGTAGAGAAGAACCTAACTAAACCTAACCCAAACCTTGACTAAAATAATGTACCTATATTGTGCAGAAAGCTAATATCTATATATGCTACGGTACACCCTACCTAGGTAGGTAGGGTGTATCGTGTATGTACGACAACCCTGCATCACACACACTTGCAGCCTTTCAGAGTCGATCGTAAGTAGTCTAAAAATATTGAGGTAGATCGCCAGCAGTTCAAGTTTGAGCACCCCTGGTATAAGCGATATGCAGCGTTGTTGGGCGATGACTAGGCCAGTGCACCGGCCTGGTTCCAGCAGCGTCGATAATGATGACCAAGGATGATGAAATCCAAGTAGCGATGGCAATGAGATGATGCAATCCAGGCGGCGATGTCAGTGAGATGATGGAGTCTTCCCGGGATAATGATGGATGGATGATTCGTTCGTGGGATTATGATATGATGGTAGATGGATAAAGGTAGATGAGTAATTAAGGGAAAATGACGATGATAGGTTTGGGACCTGGGATGCACACGGAGTTGAAGATCGTATGGCGATTTGGAGGGGGATCCGTGAAGGTTCGCGTGGCTATGAGACTTTAAGAAACGGCGATCTTACACGGTGGTTAATTACTATTGTGCAACACTTAGGGGAGATGACAGGGCGATAGGAGATGTGCACGCTTTGAGAGCTGGCGGAAAAGGCAGGAAGAGATAGATTTTTGATTACTTTTTTGCATTGATTATATTTTATTGACATTTTGAGTAAAGTATTTTAAGAGTATCGTTTTGTTGCCCGGTTCTATTTGCAGTACCATTGATTTTAATTTTTAATGATATTTCGAAATGAAATTAGTAATGATCTGTTATGAGTGTTTTTATAATAGTACATTGACCGTTATTTGATCCTTTATAAAACATTGACCCAACCATCTGGCGATATTTTCGTCCATTCTAGTGTGTTATACAATATGATTGATGTTGAAATTATTTCAACAGAAACGGTCGTTCATATGGGTATGATTGCCTGCCATCACCGAGCATCTATTTTAATAACAAGAAAAAATTATGGTGTAACTAAGAAATTATAAATTTATTGTCATTAAGCCGCAAGGCTGCAGTGCTTGGTGAACAAAAATCCCCACTTCCTCGTTACCATCATCATCTTATTGCGAAATCGAAGTTACATGTCATTCAATATAGTGAATCGTTATGACTTGGCAGTAAACTATGTTGGGACAAAATTTTACACATATTTTTTTATTTAAAAAAAAACATTTATTCTCCGCTTCTGAATGGTTGATAACAACATCGCTCGTTACGGTTGTTTACATTTTGTTGCTCTACGAAATGAATAAGGAACGTTTTTGAAATAGATTGATTCGCCACCCAATTTGTGCCATAAAATAGTTACTCAATCAGCCAGTAAGGAATAGATGCTATTTTAGACGAGAAAGTAGTTTTTGACTCAGATTGTATACAGGGTGTTCTGCTACTCGTGTTACAAACTTTGCCAGTAGATTCTACATTCAAAAAGGAACCAAAAAATCCTAATTAACAATGGTCCGAATCTCAACAGTTTCGGAGTTATTTCACTTTTTCTGATTTTTTAAGATTTCATGTCTTCGCTTCAAATCAACAATGATACCTCCAAAACTAAAAGGGTTTGGACAAATCCGTTGAGATCATTGCAAACTACGTTACATTTTCAATAAGATATGATTAATACTCAACTTTCAACGTTGGTGAAATGAGGATTTAGTAGCCAGAACTTTGAAAAATAATTTTTCTTTCAAAGTTGAAAACTTACTATGGTGATCTAAACTACTATTTCCAAACCTAGAGATCAGCACATTTCAGAAAACGTACTCCATTTAATACCCTTTTTAATGGTGCATTTGCTTTTTTAATTACTTTGTTCAAATATGAAGAAATTTATAAATGAAAAGAAAAAACTGTGGTTGAAGGATTGGCAAGGTGGAAAAATTAATAATAATAAAAATAAAAAACTTTAAAAAAAATTGAATGAATTTATTAAACGTTTTTTAATTTTGATTGCTCTCCACCCTCCGCAATGTATTTTCGACGCGCTGCCGTTGCATTGAATCCGCAAAGCCCGTACGTAAGATGTATATCAGCGTATTCTCAATTAGAAAAAGTAGCCATAGTGTTAACAACATATCAAATAGATAACTAAAAAGTTTTGAATCTTAAATCTTTTTTATTTCGGTGGATAATACTAGAATATCCTTTAATCACGGTTGCAGTCATGTTGGTGCATAAGTAAACACTTGCACTATTTCGGTTTCGATCCCAAATTAAAAAACGTTTAATAAATTTATTCAAAATTTCCTTAAGTTTTTTTTTAATTTTCAACCTTACCATTCCATCAGCCACGGTGTTTTCCTTTCCTCTATCAATTACTTCATGTTTGAAAAATTAATTTAAAAAGAAATTACACCTCTAACAGGGGTATTAAATGGAGTACGTTTTCTGAAATTTGCTGGTCTCTAGGTTGGAAAATAGGAGCTAAGAATCACCATAGTAAGTTTTTCAGCTTAAAAAAAAATATATTTTTCAAAGTTCTCGCTACTAAAAAACTTACTTCACGAAGGTTTACAAGGTTAGTATTAATCACACTTTATTGGAAATTTAACGTAGTTTTCAATGGTCTCAACGGATTTGTCCAAAACCTTTCAGTTTATTTATCATTGTTTATTTTAAGTTTTTTCGTGAAGTCTTAAAAAATCAGAAAAAGTGGAATAACTCCGAAACTGCTGAGATTCGTACCATAGTCAATTAGAACATTTTGGTACCATTTTGAATGTAGAATCTGTGGGCAAAATTTGTAACACGAATAGACGAACACTGTATAAAAGACTAGAGTCGTTAAACGGCGTAAAGATGGCTAGTTATAAGTTCATCAACTCAAGTTACACCATAACACTTGATAAATAAAAAATATATTTAAAGCGCTTCTACTCCTCGGTATCTTAGGGATTCATTCTGGGGGAAAAAGGTTGGAGTTTAATTTAATCTTTTCTGCATTATTTGTTTCTAAAAACGCTCGCTACCCCATTAAAACAAGCATCTAAAATAATAATGCTATAAAAAGATGGTGCATAAATTGATTGATAATACAGTTTATTATAAAAAAATTATCCCATAAAATTTCAAAAGTTATTATTAAAAATTATAAATTGTTATTTGTAGGTAAAAAATGAGAAAGGTAAAAATGTATTGTTGGATTTTCCTACTTTAGTGAGCAATGTTGTAAAATAATTTTAAGTTTGGAAATAAACCTTTTCAAAACGTGTTGAATATAACGATTTTCATTAACTTATTAACTTCAAAACAGTTTCACGTATTTTAAAACACAATATTTTTCCTGTTTCACCTGAAAAACAACAATGTTCATAATTCAAAACCTCACTCCTCCATCTCTCTCACTTTGTCTCTCTCTCTCTCTCTCTCTCTCTCTCTCTCTCTCTCTCTCTTTCTCTAGCTATCCTATTTTTTTAACTATTATATTGATTATTCATAAAATTTATTTACTGACTCCATTAGTAAGACGTTTGAACTTTTATTTAAGAGGAAAATAATTCTGAACACTATTATTTAGAATTTCTTAATGTTTGGATTATTAGTGGCCAGATTTTGACCAATGAATATTTAAACACACGCTTCATTATGCTCAAGTTCAATATAAACTTGTAGTTTCAGTTTTACTTAAAAAATGCTTACTCTAAAACTGCTGTTTTTATCCTGTTGGTGACTTTAAATAGGTCGGAAGCTTGGCAGACAATTTAATTTTCTCTTTTCCAGACCATACCGAGATCCAGATTATTCGTATTATATTATATTTTATGTTATTATTTAATTTAAACAAATATTTATTATACTTTTATCTGTTGGGCTTTTATAAATAATAGTTTTTCCTTTTCATTGTATGGTTTAAATAAAAAGGAATATGCACAAATTATCTAAAAATCAAATTAAAAAAATAAATAAAAGTGGATTCAAGTAAAATAAGCAACAAAAAAATAGTATTTAAAAAATCGGGATCAGTTTAAGCACTCTTTAAAACTGTTGCAAACGAATTTTCATTCAATTAAAAAATAGATATTTTTGGAATGGTTTCGCCGGGAAAATTTTATCTTACTGATGTCGTGTTTCACTTCTAGCATTAATTTAATTTAATTTTTTTCTTTCGGGCAAACTCTACAGCGTTTAGATATTATTTCATTAGAAGTAAGAAAAATAGGGAAGAAATTTAAAAAAGAAAACACTAGCCAAACGCTTTTTTTATTCTCTTCTAATTTACTCAAGAAGGCCAAGTGTGTGCCATTACCTGTAATTTATAAGGTTTTAAAGTTGTAGGTAGATCGATAGGGTCGTTTCAAATTTTTGTGATTTTTTTCTCGAAAATTCGAGTATTTGAAAGGAAACATTTTGAGGGGAAAAAATATTTTGATTTTGCCAAAAATTTATAAAGGGGCATTTTTATGAAAGAAAAGAATATCAACTTTTTTCTTCATGCGTCACTTGGTCAAAATTTTATTTGACAGCTGTCATAGCAACAAATATACTGGATATATAATTTGTGAGCAAACATTTTAGCAAAATAGTCAAAAACAATTTTAACAAGAAAGAAAATTAATATTCGTGTTTTGCACTAACGACAACTCATGAATAACAGTTTTTTCGATTTTTTCCCGATCATTTCTATTCATTGCTTACCATAAATGACGTATTTAAGGGCAATAAAGGATGGTAAAAATCAACCTAAATTTTTTACCAAAACAAATTTTTTGAACTACTTTCCAGGAAGCCCTTTCCGTTTTGAGCCTTTCCAGATATCTCCCCTCGTTTATTACAAACTTTTTCTTTACCTAGGTACAAAAACGAATGAAATGATATTCAGTAATTTTAAAATATATCCACAACAAAAGCAGAAAATTGAATTTTTTAAGAAAACTACATAAATGACATATTTTTTCTTTCAATTTGTACTATCCCTGATTTGAACGTAATTCGTGCATTTCTTTTAATTAAAAAAAGAAATTCTTTTCGGTCAGTTTAAAAAACCATGACGTATGACGTATGAACAACTTTCTCTATTAATTGAAAAAAACTGTTAATTATAAAAGGAAATTAGAAGTATACAAATTAATTTGTTTGCATTGAATAATAATACAAAATATAATTCTGTTTCTTCTCTTGTGTGTTCATGAGAGATTGTGTTCATTGGCAGGAATCCTGGGACACGTGTCTAATATTGCCTAGTATCACCAAAAAAAGTTTTATTAAAATCGGTGATCCCACGTCTCTCGTCAGTTCATTCGACAGGCTTTCAAGGTATATATCTTTAGCTCACGTGCAAATAAATTTTCATATTTGTTAACCTTGTGAATTATTAATAGATTCAAAGTCCTGATTAAGAAATTATTCCCTGAAAGCTTCACAAAGCATATGTGTATTTTTCTTTTCCTAAAAATTGGCATAATCCCTGATTTTTAATACTAAATTATAATATTGAAGGCTTCTATTAAGTTGTACTTACTTCCCAAGCAAACCCCTATCCCTAATAACTAATAAAAAGAACTATCCAATTATGGAAACCATGATTGGGAAAATAAAAATTCGATGTTTTTATCATAACTCTTTAAAAAAATCCAATTTGTTTTGAATTATTTCCGTTAATTTTCTTCTACCTCAAAGAGCAGACAAACAACTTAATAATATTAATTGTGAAAATATTTATTTATATTTTCAAAAGTTTAGTAGTAACCATATTTACGCAGTACTTTTCATTTTTTTACATCATTTTGATTAATTTTTATCTATAACTGTTTATACACTATGTTCAAGTAGCAGATTGGAATTCAATTTGATTTTTTTATATTTCACTCAGGTTTTCAGCAATTAATGATATTAGATAGAACTTTTTTTAACCACATATTTTTTCACTGTGCACAAAAACGCTATTAAACGTTTCTTTTTCAAATGCAAAATTATTAAAATAATATTTCACATGATTGATAAGTAGCGTTATATATTATTTTTTATTTTATTAATGAGATCATTTTTGACCATTTCGATATAATTTTGTACTGTTCTAACAAAATAAATTATAAATTGGTGATTACATTGATATAAGATTTATATAAATATAATAATAGTTATTAACTACTAAAGTTTATTGATAAGATGAAAGTTTTTGACTGAGTTATAGATAAACATATAAAAATATCAGTGATGATGGAGTAATAATTAGTGAGTGTGTTCTACTTAATATTTGAATAATTAAAAAAATTATACCGTAATAAAACTGTCCAAAAGTGGAAATAAGAAGGAAAAATTTAATATGCTAGTGTATTAAAAAAATTTGCTTTCAAATATATCCGTCAAAAAGTATTCTTCTTAAATAAACGGACGAATTTTATTATTAATTTTTATTTAAAATCACAAATATTTGCAAAATTTTTTGAAAATAATTTTAATCGACGCAATTTGTGACTTATTATTCATGCCTTAACTCATGTTTTCATGATTCTAATTCGTTGACTTTCTTCACTCATTGATTCTCCTAGTTCTGACGCTTATGTATGTTTAAAAACTAAAAAAATACATATTGAATTATAATTTTTTATAAATTGGTTGGTATTTAATAAAAATTTTAAATGTAGTTGAAAAATACGGAACATTCATTTTCTAATTAGAAAGTTTGCTGTCGTGTTTATTTTTTAAGACATGATTTTTTGTAATGAGTTAATGGCATGTACATTTTTGAAAAATGTCGCAATTTGAACATCATGGGTTGTATTTTTGTTTGTTTTTAATATTGTTTTTGTCATTTTTCCAGCGCTTTAATCATAATATCTCATTGTCATTATATTCTGATTCATTTTCTTGTAGTACTTACTCAAGTGTGTTAGTACGCGAATGGGCGGCGTGGGGCGGGCGATAGCCCTCCAGAAGAAGCGAATGGGGCAGAGATCGCGCCCAGACTGCCGCCTCTCGGATTCACCGGCATCCTCCACCACCTTCCGCCCCCACGCATTTCCATTCAGCCCCCCCGGGGTGAGTCCTGGGGGTGGGAGCGGCGTGTGCCGCCACGGCACACACACTCGGCAGGTAGCCCCTTCCCCGGCCCGTCTCGTCCCTTCACAAGGAGCTCTTCCAAATCAATTAGCCTATTGCCCTTTAAAACCACTTTGGGGGCCCCCATCTCCTTTAAAAACTAGTACTTCAAACACTGCAAAAGGTTACGTCTAAAACTTGTAAAGAAAGAAGAACTTGTAACAAATAAAGATATTTTTTAAAAACTCTTATTTACCTGGCTGTAGCTAGTTTGGTAAAAAATGTATTCAACTTTACATATCAAACAAGGTTTTATATTAACTTTTTAACAATGATGTACGTACTAGAAATGAACTGAGGTAGGTTGATTATATCGCCGATTTTAGTAATGGATTATTAATTGTTTTTCTCGCCCTCTCACTCATTCGCTCACTCACTCTATCTCTCTCTCTCTCTCTCTCTCTCTCTCTCTCTCTCTCTCTCTCTCTCCACAAGTTCTCTATGTTCACATTTTTTTCGATTTTCTGATCTTCGGTTTCACTCCGAATTGGATTATTCCCTTTACCTTTTTTTCACTTATATCACTCTCCCTATTTCTCTGTACCTATCATTTTCAAACTTTTTATAACAAGTTTCCCCCCCTCTCTCTCTTTTTCACCACAAGTTCTCTATCTTCAAATTTTTTTTCGATTTTCTGATCTTCGTTTTCACTCCCAATTGGATTATTTCCTTTACCTTTTTTACATTTATATCACTCTCCCTTTTTCTTTGTACCTATCTTTTTCAAACTTTTTATAATTTTTTACCCCCTCTTTCTCTCTCTTTATCTATCTATCTCACTCCCTCACTCACTCTTTCTCTCCCCCATCTCACTCTTAGTCTCTTTTTTTTCTCTCTCTCTCACGCACTCTCTTTCTCCTCTTCCTCATTATTTATCTCCACGTCTATCTAGCTATATTGTCTATTTGCTTCTTTTTTCTCACTTTCAACCTCTATCTCTATATATGTCTTTATCTATTTACCTACTTATCAATTATTTGTTTACGTATCTAATTGTTTATCTTTTGATATATATATATNTATATATATATTTCTGTCTATTCAACATTATCCTCCCTTTCTATATCTCTGTTTCTATCTGTATATCTATCTTGTTTGATCTTCTTCAATTTTGTTTTTATTTTCTATTTTTTCTCTGCTTCACCCTGCCTATCTGTTCCATACAGATCTCTCTCTTTCTCTCTCTCCCTCTCTCTCTCTTTCTCCCTCTCTCTTTCTCTCTCTCTCTTTCTCTCTCTCTCTCTCTCTCTCTCTCTCTCTTTCTCTCTTTCTCTTTCTCCCTCTCTCTCTCTCTCTCTCTCTGTCTCTCTCTCTCTCTCTCTTTTTCTCTCTATCTCTCTCACTCACTTACTCACTCACCCCTCACCCACTTATCCTCGCGCTTTCTCTCTCAACATTTTTCTTATATTATTCTCTATGTTTTCTCTTTCTTACACTTTAAATGTTAGGCTTTCTATCTTACCTTTATTTTAGAAAATTTGGTATAGTGACGTGATATTACCGATACAGCTAGGCGAGACGTCGACATTTTTAATTTCCACCTAGAACTAATTGACTTGCTGTCATTAGCCTAGCTTTATTCTGATCGATCAAATCTAGGAACTATTACACTCTATCGATCTGTTGTGTTTAAATTCAGAGTCAATAGCCCTGCCGTCGCAACGAACGCAAGGCGTTGATTCATTTGGGTGCTAACACCCTTTTGGATCCTTCTAAAAATGGCTAAAAACTGAAATATTTATGACAAATTGTATGACAGTGATAAATAAATCGAAAGAGAAAAAGTCATTTATCAATGAATCCATGCCAAATGGAGATAATTTTAACTCCAGGGCATTTGCTGGTCAATTGTTATACTTAGTTTATTTATGATCATTTATGTGTTGTTGTTTTTTTAAGTAATAAAAATTGACATACGTAAATTACTTTTGTTACGATGAAATGATATACGCGTTACTGGAAGAAATGATAGCCATAAAAGTATAATCTACATAATTATCCTCTGAATTGACTAATAAAGACTGATCTGTTTTCGTTGTTGATAGCCTATTGTAATTTTTATTGATCAAATATTTCAGAAATCTCTCTTAAACCTGGCCCTTTTATTCTATTTACGAGTCACACTCGAGGGACTTAATCAACGAAATATTTGTTAAATTACAAAAACTGGGTTAAGGAAAATGAACTTTTAAGAGTGTAAGAGGGCCGGGGGTGTTGGGTCGGAGTTGATAATACGCATTGTTGTCAACCATTGTGTTTTCGCCGGTGATAAATGATCGGTTGATGATGTCTCCTCTAATGAGAGGCTTAGCGATCAGACAAGAATCTAATTTCAAAGCCCAAAATGAATGGTTGCATCAAGACTTCTCTTGCGTTTCGTAAATGTGGAACATTTATAATACTAAAACGTCCCTTCAGGAAACGAACTCGAGCACTTAGCAATTTGTAACAAATTATGCGCTATCATAATAATCACTTCTGTATTTAATAAAAATGAACCTGTAATTTTAATAATTTATTGAGTTTTATTTGTAATAACTTAACTTATATATTTTATCTCAAAGGAACTTTGGTTTGAAATATGTCCTCTAGGTTACATTTTTTATTGCTTTTTGTATAAAATTTATACATTTAATAATGCGATGGTGGTGAACAATAAAATAAAGAGCTGACAGGAATTGTCAGACCACATGGATTGGAGAGAGGAGCGATTGCCGGAATTCTCAGTGTGCAGGATTGCTAGTTGAGGTTTAGGGTTGGGTTAGGAGTTCACGAGGCCAATGTCTTTTTAGTCTACGTCGAGGATTGTTAGGGAGGGTCATCCAAGAAAGGGCTTGAGCTGTTGGGTTGATGTGGGAGGGAGCTAAGAATGGAAGGAATGAAACGGGTTTATATCATGTCCGTCACGAATGAGATGTTTAGGTCTTTGTGGATGGTTTTGTTATTGACGTAGAAGGGAACGTTAAGGATTCGCCGGAGGACTTTTGATCGAACGGAATGGATTCTTAGGATGTTGGGTGGCTTGGTTGAGCCCCTTATAGCTCGACTCCGTAAGTCGAATCGGTCTAATTACTCTCTTGCATACGGCTGTCGTGTGTACCCCTCTGATAATTTACGTTCAAGTAGTCATCTGAATGTCCGTATCTTCGGTTCAGTTCTTGCCTTTTTTGTTTTGAGTGTATGTTCCAAGTCTGTTATCCAAGTAGAGCCTAATGTTTGTTGGTTAGATGGGAGGATTATCTTACTGTTTATGCGCACTGGTACACCTCTTCTACCTCATGGAAGGACCTCTTCTACCTCTTCTAAGTGTGAACAACAGGTTTTTGTTCATTTACCTTGATGCGCCACCGAGTGCACTAGTTGGTAGCCTTTCAAAGCATTATGATTCAACAAAATTTATTTTTACTAGCACATTTCGACATTAAGCAACAAGTGGAATCATCACCGCCAATCATTTTTCTCTCCCTCCCTCCAACCCTCTCTCCCTCTCACTCTCTCACCCTCCCACTCTCTCTCACTCCCTATCACTCTCTCTCTCTCACCCTCTCTCTCTCCCTCTCCCTCTCCCTCTCCCCTCCCCTCCCCTCCGTGGTGTAAGAGNATATATATAACATTCTTTAATTACGCCATAAAGAAACCACAAAATGAGTTGAAATATTCATGAAAATCCATAATCAATTAAAGAGAACATAAATGTATAATAAATTTACTTTGGAAAATAGCATTTATGAAGTACATATGTAAGTTGTCCCTTTTTTTTAATTTAGATTAAAAAAATGTATACTTCACGTTTGATTAAATTGTTTCGTAAGAAATTTAATGATTGATTTTTTTTAATTACAGGTCGTTTACATTTATTTAAAACGATTTTACGCAGTTTCACGTTCACCTCTAAGGCATGTTACTTTGATCAATAATTGATAAATGACCACCGCACGCTTTAAGCCCGGCGCATTATCCGCATGCTCGGCTCTTCTCGGTTTGATTTTGGGTTTTACGAAATGCTCAGGGGAACGATTGAAATTTTGATAAGACATGTACAAAGTTAAAGCAGACAACGTCATAAGGATCGTAACGAGGGAAGAGTTCACTTATATATAACTACGAAGTGATTAATATATAATCAAAAGGATGATCTGTCACTCATACTCCTGAGTTCCTTGGGTTAACGACTTTACCCTCATTACCCGGCATCTCAATTATTTATTCGCATTACACAGAGTCGACATAAAAGCTGAATTATATTATAATAGTAAGGATCTCAATTATGGTCATTAAAGGCAATTTTGGGAGAGGAAAAACCCAGTATTATAACAATTATGGATTTTAATCTGGGTTGACAATTATATTTGTTAATCCATTCTGAAAAAAATTTAAACTAGGAAGGTTGTTGGAGAAAACTGGTGGGTCTGTAAGTGACAACCATGATACAAAAATGACAAAAAAATCAATGAAATTTATATAATGATTTTCATGAAAGAGCCTCTCACCAGAGGTTTACTGATGGTGAGTAAAATTAATATAATTCATTCCTTTTTTTTAAGCTCGAATTTTGAAAAATCGCTGAAAATCAAAACAGGAAATTAATAACTGTAATAATTTATTTTCGACAATGTCATTATAAACTACCGTAATTTTGAAAGTTAATCTTTTAAAACTGCAAAAGGCTTTCCAGTGATAAAAATCTGGAGGTATTTTCATTTAGAATCTTTAAAGTGTATCCTTGAGCCATAAATTTGTCATAAGGTCTCGCATTTTTTTAAATTTCATTTTTGCATTAAAAATACAAAAATGTTTCTTTTTATATTCTTCCTAGATAGAAGAAAAGTCTTAGAACGCGTTTATAATATTGTTTTAAAAGTTATGTTTGGTTACATTTTTTATTGCATTTTTGAGATTGATTTGGGAAGGATTGTTAATTATGAAAAGTTGAGAGGTGAGGTTGAGACGGGAAGTTAGTGTCCGAGCGGATCGAAGTCACGATAGCTCAAGTGGTAGAGCAGCGGCGTATTTAGCCGAAGGTCGTGGGTTCGAATCCCGCTCGTGACGCTGACTTTTTTATCTTAACCAATACCTTTCATAAATATTAATTAATTGAAAAATGTTAATTGGTCAATCAGACTACGAACTGTAATGAATTGTGAAAAGTTTGTAATAAAAGTAAGAAAATTAACCCAGCGCTCACATTTCAGTCTAATTAAAATGATCCTTTTCGACTTTAAACGTTAAAATTTTCTTTTTTCTTCTAGCATTATGTTTATAACGTTCATTATGTTTTATGGTTGTTATGGGCCATTGTAGACAGGAGCATTTTCATATTTCGCCAACTGCATAAGACGCCGTAACTAGACAGAGTTTCCGACAATTGGCAAACTTGCCCCTGCAGAACCCTCCCTAGTTAAAGTTGATCAATGCTGTTAATTAAGAGAACTTTTCCAATTCGCGAGATTCGCATTTGGTCATAAGACCTGATCACAATTAATCCTAGGGATGGCGTTATACGTCCGAAGAGAATTTCCTTCCGGCTGCCATCTAAATGGGGGTATAAATTATAAGAGTGTATAAAAAACAAAAACAAATAAAAGTAGCTATAAATTTTGTTGATACTAAGGAAAAGTTGGCCCGACAGTGACACCGACGAACTTTGCCAATAGACACCTGGGCTACTTTAGTTTCGATTAACTGTCGATAAATACCGATTATAATTTTTTTATTGACTACATTTATATTACCCAATAAGTAAACCTACAGTAACGTCAATAGACATTACCAATAAACAAAACGTCATTGGATATTAAATGTGAAAAAATATAAACAGAAAAGTTTATTACAAATAAAATCGCCAATAATACAACATTGGACTATTTTTAACAGAATTTAAATTATTTTTCAAGAACCTAGATCTTTTCCGAATAAAAATACCACTAGCCAATTAATTGCAAACAATAAGAAACAGCAGAAATCAGAGGCTGCAACATAGACACAATTATCACTAGTAAAGAAAATACGCACACAAAAACTAACCTACACCTCAAAAACAGACTATTGGACTACATTCTCGTACATTGGCTAAATAGATATACAGCTCACTTAAGAGACAAAGGTGAAAAATCATATTAAGTATAAAACATATAAAAGACAGCACAACATTACTTGATACACTCCTGAAATTAAAAAAACACCCACTGCTTAAAAGCTGAGCTATTGGCTATCTTTGAGGCTCTAAAATGGATCGCCGAAAACACGATTTCTTGTCAAAACATTAAAATAGCCACGGACATGAGTTCACTGTAGAGATCGCATCCTCTGAGTGATGCACCTGGCGCCTGGACTTATGAGACGTTTATTTATAACAACAGCACAGCAACACAATTCTGCTTACGAGTGAATGGTGCTCTTATCGCAAGTTCACAAGTAGAAAAACGTCCCAATCCCAGGATGAAAATGATTTTCTTTTCCACTTGCTCCGTCAGACGGGCGGGTCGGCATCTTTGCGCCTAGCCAGCGCCGAAGGGGGAAAACCTCGAATGATATCTGTCCGAAACTTCCGATGTACTGTCGATATAGAATGGGGCATTCCATCACCCTCGAGTAGAGGGGCTCTCCCAGCTTAGAACTTCCTAACAACAGGCCGGCACTGGTTTTCGTTTTAAGTGGAATACTAACCATCCCTAGGGGAGTCTAGAAGTTCGGTAAAGGTTTCTGATAAACCTGAATGACGGCATCAAATCCTATCTACCCTCTAGGAATATCACCAACGAACCACTACCAATCCAAACTTAATAGCAAGCTATAGGCTTGGAACATGCATGCACCCATAGTTAGTCGGTCATGCTCCGTCCTCCTTTCAGACAGGATCTGGTTCACTGACCGTGCTGTGAGATTGATCGCGCACCCGCTGTTCGTCCATTAATAATTTCATCCGCCAGTATACCAAGACACCTTATGCTTTAGAGAATTTGCCACCTCTCTCCACTGCACCATTATTTCGCGCCTGGAAACTGCCCTTGAAACCAAGAACAGGTTATTCAGGATTACTCATAGGACGTGAGAAGGGGTTGCCCGTGAATATGAAGCTCACGTTTTCAAGACTCATACCACGGGTTATTCTTGTTTATCCTCCGGTCGTGATGATCTTCATTATTCCTTCAGGGAGGAGGCTATTGACCTTGACTGGCTTCAAGCCTCCCCTTTCGGCACCCAGTCCCCAGCTCAAGGTCCACCCACTACTGTTCATACGGTAACGAAATGCGGTGCCTCCTTTACTTCGGTCCCCCGAAGGAAACATAACATTGGCTTCCACGAGAAAGTAGGAGGTCGCTTAAGAACGGGAGAGGTTATGTAAGTAGTCCATATCATTCCCACCACTTCGGAAAGCCGGATAACAATTAATTTTCTTTTAAATGACAGAACACATCTTTCATTAATCGAAAATATAAGGTGGATATTTATTTTATTCCCGCCTCAACGTTGTATCCCTTTTTCGTGGATAAGTCCGCACACTGTTTTCCGTGGAAATAAAATGGCAGATGCCTCCAAAGACAATACCCTAGACCCAACCTACTACCGCTATCCCATGATGCACATACAAAAGAAAGTGCAGAACATACAATGAGATAAGACCCTTAAATGGTAAATTGCTGAAGAGTTCTTCCCGATAGTAGCTGGCCGCCTTCGATTGGAGTACTTCACACCCATATGTACCACAAATTATAACTGGAAACGGCAGGAAGGCGAGGAACCCGGTAGTCTCCACAATGTTTATCACTACTACGCCCTTTAGCTAAGATGAAATTTTACACGTTTCAAAAACTATAGCTATTATTACAATTAATTAAGGTTTTTAGTTGAGATAAAAAAGTCAATGGCACGAGCGGGATTCTCAACCCACGATCTTCGGCTAGATACCCCGCTGCTCTACCACCTGAGCTATCGTGACCTCGATCCACTCGGACACTAACTTCTCATCTCAACCCCACCTTTTGAATTTTCCCTCCTTTTTGCCATTTTTCAAATGTCGGTATCGGATTGGATGCTCGTGCCATTGGCTTTTTTTATTTCAACTAAAAACCTTAATTGATTGTAATATATTAATTGGTCAAGTGGACCAGGAATTTAATGAATTAAAATGAAGTATACTTCACTAAAGCTCTCCGTGGCCATTTCATTTGTCGCCGAGAATCCAAACCGATTACACGACATTTGAAAAATGGCAAAAAGGAGGGAAAATTAAAAAGGTGGGGTTGAGATGAGAAGTTAGTGTCAGAGTGGATCGAGGTCACGATAGCTCAAGTGGTAGAGCAGCGGCGTATCAAGCCGAAGATCGTGTGTTCGAATCCCGCTCGTGCCATTGACTTTTTAATCTCAACTAAAAACCTTAATTAATTGTAATATATTAATTGGCCAAGCGGACCAAGAAATTAGTGAATTTATAGCTATTATATTACTAAATTTTGTGCAGGTTGTATACAACTCATATTGTTATATGGCTGCATATTTATATTGAGTTAATAAAAAAATGATAATAAAAAATGAAAACATTGACACGTTAAAATCAAAAATTGGATATTAGCTATTCTTTCTACTAACAACTGTCAAACATGTATTGGAATTTTAACTAATAAATACCGAACAAAATAATGAATTTACATCACGAGTAAATTATAAAGCACTGCTTTCGATTCGATGTGATGTTTTGGAACTAGTTTATGAGAACAATAAATCGACAAGGTTAAATTTACGTTATAATAAATCATTAAAGGCGTTTCGGATAATTGAGCACCGATAACAACCTTCCTAAATTACGGGGCATTATATACAATTGGCGCGATGTACGAACGTTGAAAATTTAAATTGGATTAGTATTCGATTGTATTTCTATTCAAATGCTACTTGGCTGCCATTTGGCCTCGGCCCGCCTGGAAAAAATCCAAGGAAGTTTTTGTTTTCTACTCCGACCGCCGAGGTGATGACTCGGCTCTTGGGGTGACCACGTTGAAAAAAAAGTTTCGCGCTAATACCCTTGAAGCAGGGCAGGCCCGAATTCAAACCCCCCACAAGAAGGATTAAATTGAGATGATTTTAGAAGTGTGCTAAAACAGTAATTTCAATGCGAGGTGAAGATCAAAGCGACGTGAAAATCCTTTGATTCGTAATCCATTTCAAAGCTGTACGATTCGTTGTGGATTTGCGGCAAAGAGTGTGTGCAGTTTTCCCTTTTATTTTTACGCACCTCAAACCGTTTCAACACGTGTTGGATATCTTAAATTTTAAGTCTATATTTTAAGACAGTTAAATTTTTTAACTACCTTGTTTTTATAGTAATGCCCCTTCGGCTACAGGCTATTAGTTTCAGTCTATCTTCTAGAGCAGGGCTTCTCAAACTGTGATCCGGCGACCCTGACTAGGGGTTCAGAGGCGAACTTCGAGATAAATTAACAATTACAAAAATAAACAAAATTAAAAAACTAATAACAATGAGTAGTGAAAACGAAAGTTTTTTATTTTACAGCAGCAGTCATTGTGTTTTCTACAGACATGCTTTAGCTAGGAAATAAATGCCAACCTCTTTTAAGAAAGTTTTGGATGGGCCTGTTCTAATCATTAATTATATCATGTCGCGGCCATTGAAATTGAGATAAAAATGTCAGTGTCACGAGCGGGATTCGAACCCACGACCTTCAGCTAGATACGCCGCTACTCTACCACTTGAACTATAGTGACCTCGATCCTCTTGGACACTAACTTCCCATCTCAACCCCAAGTCAAGGAGGGAAA
This sequence comes from Cimex lectularius, assembly GCF_000648675.2. NCBI lineage: Eukaryota > Metazoa > Arthropoda > Insecta > Hemiptera > Cimicidae > Cimex > Cimex lectularius. Next base: position 3,477,873 of record NW_019392673.1, on the reverse strand, counting down.
ATTCAAAAGGTGGGGTTGACATGGGAAGTTGGTATCCGATTGGATTGAGGTCATGATAGCTCAAGTGGTAGAGCAGGAGTGTACCTAGCCGAAGATCGAGGGTTTGAATCCCGCTCGTGAAACTGACTTTTTTATCTCAACTAAGAACCTTAATTAATTGAAAGATATTAATTGGTCAAGCGGACCTCGAAAACTAGTGAACTTTTCACAATACTATGATGATTAAGATATGGGACGCATTCATCATTCCCTGATTCATCGTACAGAAGTGAGGTGGGGGTGAGTGTCTCGTGGAAAAGCAAGGAATTATGTTCTGAAGTCTTATCTCTGAAGGACCATAATGTCAAATTAGGCGACGTTTTCAATGATGAGAAAAAATAAAATCGTATTTATTGGATAATTTCATTAAAATGAATGAGTCTTTCTTTGCAAGGGAAGAGTATCTCAACTTTCTATGCTAATGACAAGTCCACACCTTCAAAAGAAAAGCCCAGTTTTGGGTTGAATCTGCTGAGAAGAAAGAGGTGGTGTGTTTTCCTGTGTAAATGATATTTTAAATGATGATTGATGAAATATGTGAACAACTTCGATTTGAGAGATGTCCTTTGGCTCTTCTTTGCAACACCTCGAAATAAATGCTGCTGAACCAACCGTTTTCAATTTCAAACCCAAACAGTATAACTTCAAGTGAATACAAATATTTGATAGGCATTACTTCAGATTCCACCTTGGAATCTACTTTCAAGTCTGATACCCCTATTTTTAGCTACGTCTAGATGACAAAAAAGTTCAACACTCGTTACTTACCAAAACATTACTAGCGAATCCGAATTTTCTATCTACAGCCACCATAACAAAATACCGAAGCTGGATGGATGCTAAACCCGACATCCGTCTCCAGCTATCAAAAATGAAAACAAACATATACAAATTGTGCAGGCTAAAACAACCTCACTCTTTCCATTAAGTCATTAATCATTAAAGTTCAGATTACTTTTGAATTTGGCTCGAGTTTTACATAATTGATTCTGTTCTGTCCAATTTGATTTTTGTATTCCGGATTTTGTTAATAAAGTTAAGTATGTCAATCTAATATTTGTTTTCATAGTGATATTCCCTTCCATTACCTAATTAGGAATTGACTGGCTAATTTACAAACTTTAATTTACTACATATACTAAAGTTTCTAAATTTAAATTCTTGAATACGAGGGGACCGCCCTAGATTTTGTTCTGTGATAGGGTTCTGACAGCTAAAAAGTTTGCGAAGCCCTGTTCCAGTTTATCTGAACATAGTTTAATACCTACAATTTTTTTAGAATCCACTGTCTACTGATAATTAATGCAATGTCAGTTGAAGAATTTTGTTAGTTGAAAGTTTATAACAAAAAAATAAAAATAAAAAAAATCTGAGCCATACCACAGAAATCACAAATAAAAGGAAATGCAGACAAAACCATTCATAAACAAATATAATTATCATAATGACCCACAAACAGAACACTGCAGACGTTTGTCAAGGCAGACCTAAGTAACGAGGATGAGCGGACCTGAATTTTCATGAAACTCTAAATTATCTGCTTGTCTGGTTAAAACCAGTTTTTGTTTTTGTTTTTTTCTGTAAAGACAGTTTTACTCGACTGTTGCTATTTAATACAACAAATATTAAATTAACAACCAGCAAATCTCTACTTTTTACAACCTTTGAATTAAGGTTAAGGCTAAAAACAGTTGGCCTCTTTACTACCTTACTCACCGCTACCAAATTTGGTCTATTGTGCAATCTCCATTGAGCAACCACTTGAATCTTGTCACATTTCCAAAACACAAACTTTTAACATTTTACTGCGCAAATTTCAAATTCTTTCGAATCATGAATGGGCTGTTAAAAAATGTTGACTTTTTTTAATTAAAAACAACCATATTTGTTTATACTTTGGAGTGCTGATTAAAAACTTGAAAATAATTAATATAATATCTAAATTAACAATGTTTGTTTACTCAATAGACAATCTTTATCAATTAATTTACTCCGACGCTCTCAATGTGTGAGTAAAAAGTAGGTTCGATTAAAACACTAACAAATAACATCGAAGACAGAGAAGGAAAAAGTTTGTATGAGAGAAAGAAAGTAAGAAGAAAAATTAGAAAGAAAGGGAGAGGAGAAAAAAGAGAGAGAGAGAGAGAGAAAGATTAGAGTTAGAGAGGGTGGTGGATCACTGACAAAAAACATGAAATATAAAGATGGCAAGTAGGTAGATAGATATATAGATAGAAAGATTGTGATAGAGATAGGAGAGGAGAGAGTGAGGAGATAAACATTAAATAAAGTAGATAGATTGTTATATGAGAAAGAGAGAGAGAGAGAGAGAGAGAGAGAGAGAGAGAGAGAGAGAGAGAGAGAGAGAGAGAGACAGACAGACAGACAGACAGAAAGACAGAGAGAGTTTAACTTTTTTATTTGTCTGATCAATTATTTATTTATTTTTGTACACAAACATTTGATTGAATTGTTTGTAGTTTTATCACTTGGTTGTCATTATTCAAAATATTTTTTAAAAACCTAAAACTTATTATAATTCAAGATTCAATTATTTTACCATGCCTCCGACGCATGTTCAGTTTTTGTTTTTTATTTTTTTATATATTTTTTTTACACTTTACTCCCTGAAAAATATTATCTTGAAAAGAAGATAAAATAATCTACTGTTTGCTTGACTTTTAATAAAACTGCTTTTCAATAAATGGGTAAGAGTGACAAAAAATTTGCAAATGTAATGAACCAAAATAGTACATGAAGTAGTAATAATACATGGAAAGAATATCTGACTAACCACATCCAAAACTAGGTTCAAAGAGATGTTAACAAGTGCAATCTTAGGCTGATTAATCATAGTAATCAGGGACAAGTTTAATAATAACTTATCTGCTGTATATAATAAATAAATGCCACTAATCCACAGCTGTACCCCAGTACTCAATACAAATTGCTCCCAAGCAATTCTCAATTTTCCACCCCTTCATATTTATGTTACAAGGGAAACAGCAATGGGAGCCTTAAGACTGCAACCATGGGGTGACACCTACCGTAATGATTCTGTAGGTCACAAAAATCGTAATTGCAGCGCAGAACTGTTCATCTGAAGAGAAACTAGGAGTAAATTCCTCCAAAATAACCCTTCACTGAGAAAGGCTTCAATTCTAAACAGAAAAGTAACAGGTAAGGATTGTTCCGTGATCAAAAATTTACCTCAAACTACCACACTTAGAGGAATCTAACTAAAGCTTCAAAGGCAATGAAGGCATGCCAAAAAAAAACTTTGGTAGAGGTTGAGGACTAAATTAAAAAATGATACTAATTTCAGCATACTAATTCCATTTTACTCAAAATTCAACTTACACACTTATTCACGATTCATACAGATTTGTTCATAAATACACTATATTAAAGAAGTTTAAGGGAAAGGTGTGAAAGGAGAATATAATGATATAGAATTTAAAATGTCACTTTCTAAAATCTGTATTTAGCAGCAGTATAATTGGTTGGTATAAATCCAAAAAAAGTTCTAAAACGCAATACAATTCTGTGTATGTGTGTGAGTTTTATTGGCTCATTTGAATACGCTCAGATACAAAATAAAATATTTCCTTCAGGTGGATAAAACCAACATTTAAACTGGTTTTATAACAACAATTCTCCTGAACTTTAAGTCTGAAAAATCATGACTAAGCAGTTATGTCACAACATTTTGTTTTTATGACTTGATAATCAACAACATCCAGTCACCTGCACTAAACCTGGTTCTGTGCCAGTTATTTAGCTATTTTTAGCTGAAGGAGAAATTTAAGTAAACAAAAAACCGTTTTATAACCAGTTTTGTTATTTTTATTTTTTTGAATTGGTTTATATTTGGTTTGGAAATAAATAAGCACAGGTATATTGTTGTAGGTCTTGAAATATACAGTTCAGCTGCAAAATTAATTACATGTTTATACAATTACAACTTTCCAGTCAAATCTAATAATGTGAAATATTTTATTGATCTAATGCACTTGTAGTTTGGTAGTCTATAATTATCTTCATCTACCTATGTTTATTTGTTTACATAAATTACATAGCCTCGAAAATTTGTGGTGTCTTTACAAACGAACTAATAAATTTAATAAATTAGGTGTAAAAAATGTTCTGAAAAAGGAAAAGCTTAACATACTCATCATATTTTCAAAAATAAATAAACAAAACAAAATAAAAATAGAAGTGTTTTGGTATGTTAGATGCTGAGGTGTTAATGCAAAGATAAGTTTATCAAAATGAACTGAAACAAAACAGAAATAGGCACTCTACAAATCTCAAGAAGAATTTCACAATTATTTTATTGTAATTTTGTCATTACTTAGTCATAATTTGTCAGGTGACCCAGTGAGGTTAGGAGGACCAAAATGATTGGTAAAAACAGGTTCTGCATCTGGAGAAATTTCTAATTAATTTCAAGTTAACCACACGTCATGTAAACATCACAATTTTTTTATTTTATACTTGGCTAAAGTTAGCAACGACAGTGTTTATTTTATTGACCTCCAATACCCTTGTCTATTAGTGCAAAACAGTTGGCCAACTAGTCGACGTTTTATTGAAATGTTTTTCCAATTTTCCTCTTTGTGGCAACAATTGAAAAAAAAAATGAAAGATCAAGGACTTGGCACATGTCTACATTGTGTCGCAACAAATTCCATACTATGTAAACATTGCAAAATTTTATTTGTGACTCTATGTAGCAAATATGAAGTTTAGTGTTTATCAACAGTTTTAAAAGAACAGTGCGATAGTCAAATTCGTTGTTTAATTGTTTAATAACAATTTTAAAGATCTTTGTAAACCCAAGAAGGAATTTAAATAAAGAGAAATCAAAAAGGGGCTAGGGTTTACATAAATAAATAAAATGAAATAATTCTGGTTCAGGAATGACATCCCTTTAATTTAGCCCAAACATAACTGTCTAAATGCTTTTTTTGTTCATCATGCCTACTGAAAAATTTCATAAATATTGATAAGAATAAAATTTTCTGCTTGGCAGAGGCAACTATATACCGTAGAAAAAGATAAATGTTTTTGTTTATCAAGCCGACTGTAAAATTACATAAACATTGATAAAAATATAATCTTATGCTTGACTGCAGCGTTGTTGTTGCATCTGAAGATGTTCACTGCGTATAACCATTACGAACCTTTTTAAGAAAAGTAACTATTAATTAACCAAAAAGCTAAATGTCTAAATAGTTTTTTTGAACTTATTTAAAAGGTTCTTATTCACAGTTTGTTGTTTTCAACTAGTTAGTTGAAACTTCATTGAAAAAACAAGCTGTGAGTAAGAACTATGTTTTAAAGTATGTTGCTAAACAACACGCTCACCCAACCTTTATAATTTCTATAATTTTTTGTTCAACTAGTATCATACATACTGTCAAATTTTATGTTAATCTACAGTTAGCAATTATGGTGTTTCGTGTTCACTTTGGGTAACTATTATCAACCATTTGCTGAGAATAATATCTATTCAATTTTTCCAAAACATAACTGTCTAATACTGTTGTTAGTTTACAATTACAAAGATATTAATAAAAAGGTTTTTTTGCTTCGCTGAGGCAACTATGATACTGTTGCCAAAAGATAAATGTTTTTGTTCATCATGCTGTAAAACTTTATTCTTATCTACAATTAGCAACTATGATGTTTCATGTTCACTGTGGTTAACTATTATCAACCATTGGCTGGAATAATATCTATCCAATTTAGCCTAAAAATTACTGTCGAGTTGCTTTTTATGCTCATCAGTTCTAAAATTAGATAAATATTGATAAAAATAGAATTTTATGCTTGGCTGCAACTATGATTCTGTAAAAATACTAAATGTCTAATTACTTATTTTTGTCATCCATTGGTTGCAGCAGCTATGATACTGTGTACAGTCATTATCAACCTTGTATTAACAATAACATCTATTAAATTAACCAGAAAAAGCTAAATATCTAAATACTTTTTTGTGTTCATCCATCATGCCTACTGTAAAATTACACGAAAACGATTTTTATGCTTATCAACAGTTAGAATGGTGTTACATGTTCACGTGATTAACCATTATCAACCATTGCCCGGGAATAACATTTATTCAATTTTGCCCAAACATACCTGTCTAAATGCCTTTTTTTAGCCATCCGATAATGTCTATTGTAAAAATGGCATGCATATTGATAAAAATAGAATTTTATGCTTGACTGCAGCAACTATGGTATTGTGCATAATGATTATCAACCCTTTGTTAAAAATAACATCTATTAAATTAACCGGAAAAATACTAAATGTTTAATTACTTCTTTTTGTTTATCCAACATCAAGCATACTGTATAATTACATTAAAATTATCTTTATGCTTATCTACAGTAAGCATCTATGGTGTTACATACTTACATGTTCATTGTGGTTAATCATTACCAACCATTGGCCGGGAATAACATTTATTCAATTTAGTCCAAACATAACTGTCTAAATGCTTTTTTTTTCTTTTTTAGTTATACAATCATATCTATTGTAAAAATTACATAAAACATTGATAAAAATAGAATTTTAAATGGCAAAAAGGAGGGAAAATTCAAAAGGTGGGGTTGAGATGGAAAGTTGGTGTCCGAGTGGCCGTATCTAGCCGAAGATCGTGGGTTCGAATCCCGCTCGTGCCATTGACTTTTGTATCTCTACTATAAACTTTAATTAATTGTAATATATTAATTGGTCAAGCAGACCACGAAATTAGTGAATTTTATAGAATTTTAAGTTTGGCGGCAGCACCTATGATACTCTATTTAACCATTATCAACCCTCTATTAACAATAAAATCTATTCAATTAACACCAAAAAGCTAAACATCTAAATACTTTCTTGTGTTCATGTAACATCATGCCTATTATAAAATTACATTAAAAATCTTTTTATGCTTATCTACATTTAGCAGCTATGGTGTCCTGAGTTCACAGAGGCTAAACCTTATCCATTGGCCGGGAATAACATTTATTCAATTTAGCCCAAACATAACTGCCTAAATGCTTTTTTTAAGTCATTTAATAATTTCTATTGTAAAAATTACATAAAACATTGATACAAATAGAATTTTATGATTGGTTGCTGCAACTATGATACTGTGTACAGTCAATAACATCTATTCAGTTAACCCCAAAAAGCTAAACATCTAAATCCTTTTTTTGTTCATCTAACATCATGCCTACTATAAAATTACATTAAAAATAGTTTTTATGCTTGTGTACAGTTAGCAGCTATGGTGTCCTATTTCAAAGACGTTAAACAATATCAATCATGTCTATTGTAAAGATTGCATGAATATTGATAAAAACATAATTTTATGCTCGGCTACTACTGTATTCTCCGAGTTTATCCATTATCAATCCTCTGTGGAAAATAAAAGCTATTCACTTTAGCCAAAAGATAAATGTTTATGATCATTATGCCTACTGTAAAATTACATAAGCGTTGATCAAAATATAATCTTATACGTGACTGCAGAGATGTTTATTGCAATTTTATGCTTGTATACAGTAACTATAGTTCTCTGTGTTTATGCATTATCAACCCTCCATGGAGAATAACAGATTAACAGTTATTCAATTTAACCAAAAGTTCATCATGCCTACTGAAGGCTTTTACATAAACATTGATAAAAATATAATTTTACTCTTGGCTACTATGGTATTCGCTTCATAGGTAATTTACCTTGCCAAGTTACTTGAAAATTTACTGAAAATTTTCCGTTTTCCTCTTTAAGGTAAAAAAGGGAAAAATTGATGGTCAAGGACTTTACACATGGCGACGTTGAGTTGCATGGAACTCCCACTTATTTGTCCGTTGTTACACATTTACATGCACAAGATATAAACTGGTTTTTGAAGTTTTTTCTTTTTCTTCTAATATGCGGTTGTATTAGACGAGACGGTGTGGCAAGATAAAAGATAAGCGTTCTGTTTAAACTTTAAACTCTGTCTGGTTGGTGGGGATTCGAGTGGGGAGGCGATTACATTTAGTTTTAGTACTGGCAGATCGTGCCCAGGCCACTGCTTCGTTTTGTCTGAGACGGTGTCGAAAATGGATCTCTATTCTTCGGACAGCACAGATTCTTCCGGGCCTGAGGTAGCCTTCAACACGATCGACTTGTCCTACCACAGGCTTAGCCAGGAAGCTTTCGAAGACAAGATGCTCGCTTTCGAAGAGGAACGCAGAAACATGCACAGGGTCCACAAGCTGCTCATAAAGTGCAACCAGCTCTCTTTCTTGCCGAGTTGCATTTCCTCCCTTCACAACCTCCGACACGTCGACGTGAGCAACAACAGGCTGACCTCCTTGCCGGAATTTTTCACCAGGTTTCCACTCGTCACCCTCAACCTCAGGAACAATTCCATCAGCAACGAAAACCTGCCGAAGACGTTCGCCAGCTGGTCTCGCAGCCTCAGGAAGCTCAATCTCGGTGGCAACGCCCTCAACGTCTTTCCGGAACAGTGCCTGGAGCTGGAAGCGCTGCAGCAGCTGTACATGGGAAGCAACGCCATTGAACACATTCCCAAGAGTATCGAAAGAATCTCTGGGTAAGAACTTTATTTTTCAAGACTAATTGTTAGTTTATATTTAGCATAAAAGACAGCATACTTTCACTTTTAAAGATATACAGTGCTCTCTCTCACCCCCTGCAGCAATTTATTAAGATTACTGAAAAATTCCGATTATAGAGGGGACCGTACCACAGTCTTTCAGATGAGGCGGTTTGGTTTATTCAGCAAGTTGCCCGGTTGAATCTCAACTAGACTTTCTTTGCTGGTTTCACACCAGGCAGCTTGTGGAAAACCTCTCTTCCAAACTAGAGGTCAGTACGATTAGAACGCATAAAAGCAGGAGCATTTCTTGTGCTTGCTCTTCTGCAAAAAGAGAAACAAAATAGGAGGAAACCCAGTACAGAAAAGTGTGGGTTTATCGTTTGGTATAAAATTGGGAAACGGGCGCTTTCTCTCAAATACAGTTGTGCTACTTACCTCCAAACTTTCTTTCTTTTAATTTTGTCGCTATACTCCTCGCACCTCGTGCCCCATATTGCGCGACTAATATGAATTTCTTCAATGAACTGCTCCACATTGAAACTTGCAATTGCAACGCTTTCCACAGTGAACTCAGTTGACTCAACTAGGTGACTGGTGTGAAGGACAAATGCAAAGCAGTGTCTTCTGTGTTGAGTCAACCAATGGGTATGAGAATGTGCCGGCCACCTGCCTGGGCGGACGAGTTGTCTGTGTGTGAAGGAGTTGGGGAGATTCACAAACATTTTGCTACCTGGTTACACTCCTTGACACCCGTCGGTTCAACTAGTTGAATTGACTAACCGCCCCGTCTGAAAGAGGCCGAAACCGCCTCGCAAGCTGCAGCTAAGAAAAATAAATTTTTAATATTCAACATTTTCAGTGTCTTCCTGCTTATCTGTAATGTAGGTTGACTTTTTGGATCATTGGTTACAAAAGAGGCAAATTTGGTGGAAAAAAAATCACAGTTATTTTTTCATTATTACCGACTACCTCATCAGCAAACATCCCACACCATACACCAATTTCATTTTTGGACCCACTGTATTTTTAATTATGCAATTGTATGACTAACAAAAATTGCACCATTAAATAACATATAAAAAAAAATGTTATGTGTAATAGGTTAATTGATATTTATGTACTATCTAGTTTGTAATTTCCTCACAAATTATTCCACCAGACCCAGAAACAAAAGAAGCATAGTTGGGGGGGGGACTTAAAAAAAATAAACTAGAAAAAACTAATGAATAATAGTCAATTGTCACATTTCTGTTAAAGAATAGACAGATTCTAGATACCGTTCCACTATCAATTTGGTTCTAAATAAGTTTTGGTATATATCAAAACAATTTTAATTAAAAATAAAAATAATAAAACACCTTGCATTAGTGAAATAAAATGCAAAAATTAAAAGCTTTAAAAGTTGAAAATAGCACAAAAACATAATAAACCATGAAAATGTAATAAATTACAAAAAATTGTGTACAAAACGTAATAAATCACAAAATACAGCCAGGGTGCCACAAGGTTCAGTTTTTGCCCTCACATTATTCAACATCTGTATTATGTCAGAAATTTAAAGTTGTGAGATACATGTTTACAATAATCTGATGACAGGACTTTTTTCATGCTCTCATTTTGAATCGACAAAATCACCAATAATTTATCGAAGCCGTACAAAAAATGTTTTAAATATTTAATGTTTAAACTTGGTAGTTATTCACTAAAACGAAGCTTGAAGTGACTCCAAGCTGACTTCCACCCACATCAATTGTCTTTGACTAAACCATTGGAGCACTTGACAAATTATTCCCGTTAATAAATAAATAATCTGGCTTAAATTAATTTAAAAAGCTTATCTACCTTCTCTATATAAGACCCATTTTAACTTACTGCCCCGTTTAGTTGAATAAATATAAAACCAATTATGAAAAACTCCTAATTGCTCAGAACAAATGTCTAAGACTGGTGGGTGGGTGCATTTCTTCAGGTGGACTGCTATTGATCATTATATGCACTTTATCCTTAGCGTATCCACATACATTTACTCAGTGACAGAAAATGTTATGAACTCATGTGAGAACAACCCTCATGAGTACATAAATTATTAATTGTAATATTAGTTCGCTCATTTATAAAAAATATAAACATAAGGGAATGAAGCCTATTCTATTATAATTTCATGTTTTATTTCTTCCAAATTTTCCCAAAGTTTTTTTCTCTCTCGTTTTTAGTTGATAAATGATGTAAGCTTAATGACAGAATGTATATAGTCGACTACAACCTCTCATCAATTTTGTACATTTGTATGCATATGGTAAATAAAACTTATAGTAATAAGAAGTATTATTTGAATTGCCATTTGAAAATATGGCAAAGAGAGGGAAAATTCGAACGGTTGTAGGTTGAGATGGAAAGTTGTTGTCCGAGAGGATCGAAGTCACGATAGCTCAAGTGGCAGAGTAGTGGCGTATTTAGCTGAGGGTCATGGGTTCGAATCCCGCTCGTGTCACTGACTTTTTCATCAGCCAAAAACCTTAGATAAAAAGAATAATTAATTGTAATAATATGATCAATTATGACCACTAAACAAATAGGGATTAATTTAATAATAATAATAATTATTATTATTAATGGGGTTGAGATAGGAAGTTGATGTCCGAGTGGATCGAGGTCACGATAGCTCAAGTGGTAGAGCAGTGGCGTATCTAGCCGAAGATCGTGGGTTCGAATCCCGCTCGTGCCATTGACTTTTTTTCATCTCAACTAAAAACCTTAATTAATTTTAATGATTTAATTGATCAAGCGGACCACGAAATTAGTGAATTATTATTAATCATAATATGTGAGTAGTATTTTTTTAAAATTATTTTTTCATGAAGGCTCAGAACTGCAGAGTTTGTATCAGCCCTTGGGTTTTAGTTTTTTTTCTCTGAAAAAAATTTCTCTTGTAAATACCTTGGGTTTAAATTTAGGATTGCTGAGATTTTATTGTGGGAACATTCAGTGTTGACCTACTGTGACCACAAATTTATAGTAGTAAAACTAAAACTACAACTGCTACTGTAACTATAAAACTTAATTTGGCCATTATATAACATTTTGGCTGTTATCGTTTTGTTAAGTTTTTTATTGCGAGATTTCTTTAATTTTACTGTACTGATTATCATGGTCTGTCAATCCTTTGGTATGTCAGAACAGAGGATAAGATCATATGAAGAAATCTTGCAATATAAAACTTCATTAGATCACAAAAATGCACCCCCCCCCCAAAAAAAAAGTGATAAACAACAAAATTTTAACTTGTTAGATTTCCACATATAATCTGTGGGGTGATGAACTTGTAGTTTAGCCATTTCTGATCATTTTGGTCTGTCTATTCTCACTGGTTTGGTCTGTCAGAATGTTTTGCATTCTTGTCATCTTCGATCTGAAAAGAGTGACAAGCTAAAATCCATCTTAAGGACCAAACCAGCAAGGATAGGCAAATCAAAGTGATCAAAAATTACAAAACTACATCGAAATTTTAGTAAGTTGAAAAAACTGAATCGTAAATCTTTATTTCTCCCATTTCAGATTGATGGTTCTTTGCCTTGGAGGGAATAGATTATCCGAAGTACCTGAGACCGTAGGTAACCTCAACAACCTCGAAGTTCTAATACTTAATGACAACATGCTCGAAAGCCTGCCACGAACCATAGCGAGCCTGAAAAAGCTCAAATCCCTTCAGTTGCACAACAACCTTCTCCGCACATTGCCTACGGAAATAATCACATTGAAACATCTGAGTGAGGTATGTTCAGCATCTAGCAAAATATATTTTATCATTAAGACTAGTAAAGTATCTTTACATTACAAATATTTTGTTTTTAAATTTGTTTTAAGAAAACCCTTTGAATGAAAATGGCATCATTGATTTTGATAACATTTTGAAATTTTAAACAATCAAATGTAGTGCTCTACTTGAGCCAATTATTTGCGCAGTCATTTTTAGACCTCTCATAAAGATTTTCATTTTAATATTTATCGACCACTGAATGATGCAATAGGCAGATAATGCTTCCAAATTCCTTTATAAAACCATAAAACATGGTCATTATCATAGATTAAATATAACAAAACTTTAATATGTATTCAAATGACACGATTGCGTGTTAGCGGTTATCAGACATTGACCTTGCTTTCTTTTTGTTTTAATTTCCCCCTCATTTTACTTAAGCATTTATACTTTATTAATAGGTAAAAAATTTAAAAAAAGGTCAAATTTTTTCATCCCAAAGTGAAACAACTGTGAAATTTTTTGAAAAGTTTTGCCAGACGGATACGGTAATTACCTGGCCTTGTAATTTATCTTTCTACTTCCTATTTGAAGCGGGGAGACAAAACTGATTTGTCATTCCGCCTTGAACTTGAACACTTGAAAATTGATTTTTGAACAAAATTAACAGAAAAAAAGAACTGTTTTTAAATGACTAACAAATATTTCCAAGAAATGGAAAATAGCTTTAGTTCCCAGATGGGTAAACATTGTAATAAAGTTGTTTATGGATAACAACCGGCCATGGTAATAAAATAAATTATGCGCATAGATTTCTCACAGGTTATATTCAAAGGTTTTCAAGTTTTTATTTTGTATTTTTTAATTATCACCTCCTTTCCCAATCAGATATGCGAGCTGGTAGGTCATTGGCCTTATTTTTAATCTTTTCTCTAGATCTCAATTTCTCTTTTTGTTTCACTTTTCTCAATTTGAAAAAAGTAAATAAAATCAAATAATATTTGTGTTAACCAATTGTTACATTTTAATTGATAACATTTTTAAAAGATCAGCACTTATTACATTAACAAAATTTATTTTTTTAATTTTTACGCTGTACAATATTTATATTAACCTTGATTTCAAAGGATGGAGATAATACGTTTTATTAACTTTGATAAGATCATTAATCAGTCTAGAGATATGAAATTTTTTCAAATTCTTGATTTATTAATTTAACAAAAATAATTATATTTTGTACTTTGATAGATAATAGATAGATAGATGAATTGATTGAATGGCTGCTTTTATTTGTATGAAAATTTGATTCTTTACAAATGAGGTTGGTTTCATACAAATTTATACGTAAAAATTAAAAGTTCAAGAATAAATTAATGCAGATTATGAAATGTTTTTAAATAATAAAGCAATAAAATTATGAAATATGAAACACTTAGAATGGGAGTAGACTGGCCAGGAGTTTAGAGTGTCCAACTTCATACAGGGTTCAAATCCCATATAGCCTTTGGAATTTTTAAACCTGTAAAAAAAAAGGCTTAAGTATGAAAAGGATGCTGCACTTCATGCGAACAAAACGCAACTGGCCAGCTTCCAAGAAGATCATTAGCAGAGCTTGGACACAGATGAAAATTGCATTGGGCCTTACGACTCAGGAAAAAAAAATTCAACTGACTATCTTCAGTCAGCAAAATCAACATAAAAAATATTAATTAAGGTTTTTAGTTGAGATAAAAAATTCAGTGTCACGAGCGGGATTCGAACCCACGACCTTCGGCTAGATACGCCGCTGCTCTGCCACTTGAGCTATCGTGACTTTGATCTGCTAGGGCACTAACTTCCCATCTCAACCCCACCTTTTTGAATTTTCCCACCTTTTTGCCATTTTTCAAATGTCGCGTAATCTGTTTGATTCTCGGCGACAAATGAAATGGCCACGGAGAGCTTTAGTGACGTATACTTCATTTTAATTCATTAAATTCACTAATTTCGAGGTCCGCTTGACCAATTAATATATTACAATTAATTAAGGTTTTCGGTGAGATAAAAAAGTCAATGGCACGAGCGGGATTCGAACCTACGAACTTCGGCTAGATACGCCGCTGCTCTGCCACTTGAGCTATCGTGACTTCAATCCACTCGGGCACTAATTTCCCATCTCAACCCCACTTTTTGAATTTTCCCACCTTTTTGCCATTTTTCAAATGTCGCGTAATCTGTTTGATTCTCGGCGACAAATGAAATGGCCACAGAGAGCTTTAGTGATGTATACTTCATTTTAATTAATTAAAATCCTTATTTTTTGTGGTCCGCTTGACCAATATCATTCAATGAATTAAGGTTTTTACTTGAGATAAAAAACCTTAATTAATTGAGTGATATTGGTCAAGCAGACCACGATCAAGTGGGGTAGAATCTTCATCTATAAGGCAAAATTGAATATATATATTGAATATTGATACAATATTGAATATTTTTCTTCTTATTCACTCAGAATCGTAAGAACAAAATCAATCGAACAAACAATTTATGTGTCCGAATCAATCAATAATTGAAGACAATTAACCAACAAAAAATGAATAGGAGTAGCAATTCTTCTTTTTGTCTAAATCGAGTTATTTTCTGGAAGTTTTATTAATTATTTTCAATAACTCTATCTACATGCAGACAAGTAATGATTGCTATATGTATCCATGAAACTAGAATTTTGGCAAAATGAAATAAATACTCAATTAATTATACACAATTTTTTTTTGAAATGAAAGTATAATCGTTAATAAAAAGTGTTTCTATATGAAGCCGCGATTTGCTTATAATTAGAATAAAATCAGGTAGTCGAAATGAGAAGTTTGTGGCATGGGTGATCGAAGTCACGGTAGCTCAAGTGGTTAGAGCAGCGGCGTATTGAGACGAAAGTCGTGGGTTCGAATCCCGCCTGTGACACAAATTTTTCATTTCGAAAAAATATTGTGTATAATTGATTATTTATATATTTAATAGAAACTGATAAAATTGACTAAAAATGAGATAAGTTAAAATTTCATGAAAAATTTAGGCCTAGTGATGTCCCTTTTTAGGCATATCAGAAAGTTAAGACAACATTTCAATGATTCTAACTTGACTATTTGTAAATTCAAATTAATCATATATAGAAATAAAATAGTGTATTTGCCTAGTAGTAAAAAAGTTTGCATACAATTTCAGTATATCATATTGAGGTTTAAATTGATTCAAAAAGTGTGGGGAAAATAATGCTTGTATAATCAATAAATTTGTATCGAATTTACATGCAAAACTTTTTTTCCCTTGTTCCTAAAGCCTAAATAATAACATTAAAGCATTAAAGTTATAATTAACAAAACATGTAACAAAAAATCTGCGTACATTGCAAAACTTGTGACAAAATTAATTTACATGTGAAATGAATAATCGATGGGCTTCCTTTATTTAGTCCTTCATAAAATTGGTTTTTCATCAAATATGTATATTAAGTTTTTGGTTACATCGGGATTCTTCTTTGACAGCTTCAGTCAGGTGACATTTTATTTTTTGTGCCATGAGTTTTCAATCTTCTCTTCATTTCTTCCCAGAGAAATTTGATCCAGCAATTGTGGGGGTGTTTTTGGTTGGCGGAGGGTGCTGTACAGTAACCACTCCTCTGTTTTCTTAGCATGATGTTTCGGGTCAAAGTTTCTGGGCACAGGGCACTAAGAATTGTTATGTAAACGTGTTGGTTCATCCCCTTAAATAATTTTTAATAATAATAAATAATAAATTTATTACATTTATAAATCTGTTATGATTATTATAATTTTATAACATCGTTTTCTTTCCATTTTCTGCCTCCAGCTGAGTCTTCGCGACAACCCACTCGTTATCAGATTTGTCAACGACATGACGCTCAACCCTGGTACGCTGCTTGAAATCGCAGCGAGAGCTGTTAAAGTTCAGAACATCCCGTATGTAGCCGACGATCTGCCCAAGACTCTCAGGGACTACTTGAACACAGCACATCACTGTTTGAACCCTAAGTGCAACGGTAAAGTAGCGTGTTTTTCACATTTTAATTCTTTATATTTTTTCTTTCTTTTTGCAAGCGACAATGCTTTCCTTGTTTACCCTCATTAATTGCATTCATGTACATTACATTTCCAACTTGTTTTGACTGCTCCTCACAAGGTCAGCTTTACTCAGACACATTTTCCTTCGGATTATAAAGGACAAGGCCATCTCGTTTTATAAGTGATGGCGCAGTTGCATCTAATAATTTTTTTTTTATTATTGTTTTCTTTTTGTTTCTATTTTTAAAACCTCTCAAACAGGGTTGCTGAACTTATTGTTTTGAAGATATAAACCTGTTTTCTTTTTAAATTTTTTAATTTAAATTATGATTCATGACAACTCAAATCTCTTTAAAATGCTTTG
Source organism: Cimex lectularius (assembly GCF_000648675.2). Classification (NCBI taxonomy): domain Eukaryota; kingdom Metazoa; phylum Arthropoda; class Insecta; order Hemiptera; family Cimicidae; genus Cimex; species Cimex lectularius. Next base: position 3,461,046 of record NW_019392673.1, on the reverse strand, counting down.
TTGTTTATTATATTTATGAACTAACAATTTAATAAATTTTTTTGTTCATGCTTTTGGTATAAAGCTCTTTATAACAATTTTGTAGATACATGTGTGTGTGGAGATTAGTGACCGTTAATCGATAATTATTCAGATATCGTGAGATGCGGTCTGGTGTGATGTGGTTTCAGAAAAACATTTTCTTTATCGTGCCAACTTTCGATCTTTTATTGAGATCATCTTCAGGGCCTGGGATTTCCAAACAATGTTTACATTTAACAATTCCATTTAGGATGTGGAAAAGTGAATTTATACAATGCAAAATATATTTTATATTCAAACACTTTGAGTGAGTAGAAATACTTTGTTTGAATATAAAATATATTTTGCATTGTATAAATTCACTTTTCCACATCCTAAATGTATTTGTTAAATGTAAACATTGTTTGTAAATCCGTGGCCCTGAAGATGATCTCAATAAAAGATCGAAACGTTGGCATGATAAAGAAAATGTTTTTCTGAAACCTACATCACACCAGACCACATCTCACGATATCTGAATAATTTGTAGATACATTTTTCTTGGGCCCTACTCCTAGTGGAAAATTTCCAATTTATTTGTTGTAATACTCCGATGGAAGGATTTTATAGAAATGTTGAAAATGGGTGAGGATACATCTCCTACTCACAGATGTTTTGTTTACATTGATCCGGATTTCAAGCATTAAACACTCATCAGGTCGAAAGAGTTATAAACATGCCTTTCATACATACATGAATTGTAAGAGTAACAAAAAATTAAACAATTTGTGAGTAAGAACCATCCTTTACAAAAAGTGAATCAACATGGTCACCCACAATTTTTATTATTTTATCAAGAGCAACAGTGGTTGATGGGTCGCCCTAAGAGGACCAGACTTGTAGAAGAGGGATCATACTACATTTTGAAATAAATGTTTTCTGTGTTTAGATGTTCAATTTTTTACAGTACAATTTCTTTCGTCTCTAAAAGAGCTTTATAACTGGAGCCCGGATTTATACACAATAAAAAACCTAAACTGTGCCATATAGTATTCACCAAAAAACCATAAATATGCGTATTATATGTACTAAAAACCCCTAAAATGTGCACTAAAACTCCCTCAAATGTGCATATTGTATGCAGTAAAAACTCCTCAAAAATGCCATGTAATTTGGACTAAAAACCTCCAGTATGTATATTGTATTAATTGTTATGTTAATTGTTGCATTCAAAAAAACCCTCAAATACACTATAAACTCCTCAAATATGCCATATAATATGCACTAAAAAACTCCTCAAATAAGCAATAATATATTCATTAAAAAACCCCTCCAAATATGCCATATAGTATGCACTAAAAAAGTCATCAAATATGCAATGTAATATGCAATAAAAATAATTAAGGGGTGCCATATAAAAAGCACCAAAAACTGCTCAAATATGCTATATAATATGCACTAAAACACTCATCAAATATGCAATAAAATAATTGAGGGATGCCATATAAAAAAGCACCAAAAACTTCTCAAATATGCCATATAATATGCACTAAAAACTCATCAAATATGCAATAAAAATAATTGAGGGATGCCATATAAAAAGCACCAAAAACTGCTCAAATATGCCATATAATATGCACTAAAACACTCATCAAATATGCAATAAAAATAATTGAGGGGAGCCATATAAAAAGCACCAAAAACTGCTCAAATATGCCATATAATATGCACTTAAAAAAAAACCTCAAATGCAATAAATTCCCCAAATATGCCATGTTGTAATATGAATTGAAAACTCCTCACATAAACAATAATATATTCATTAAAAAAACCCTCCAAATATGCCATATAATATGCACTAAAAAACTCCTCAAATATGCAATAAAAATCCCTCAATTATGTCATATAAAAAGAACCAAAAACTTCTCAAATATGCCATATAATATGCACTAAAAAGCATTGAAATATGCCATACAATAAGGACTAAAATCCTCAAATATGTATATTGTACGCACTAAAAAAACCCTCAAATGCAATAAACTCCCCAAATATGCGATGTAATATCAATTGAAAACTCCTCAAATAATCCCGCTCGTGCCATTGACTTTTTTATCTGAACTTAAAACATTAATTAATTGTAAGATATCGATTGATCAAGCGGACCACGAAATTAGTGAATTGAATGTTTAAAATGAAGTATACCTTCACTAAAGCTCTCTGTGGCCATTTCATTTGTCGCCGAGAATCGAATTGATTACACGACATTTGAAAAATGGCAAAAAGGAGGGAAAATTCAAAAGGTGGGGTTGAGATGAGAAGTTAGTGTCTGAGTGGATCGAGGTCACGATAGCTCAAGTGGTAGCGCAGCGGCGTATCTAGCCGAAGATCGTGGGTTCGAATCCCGCTCGTGCCATTGACTTTTTTATCTCAACTAAAAACCTTAATTAATTGTAATATATTAATTGGTCAAGCGGACCACGAAATTAGTGAATTTATAGCTATTATATTACTAAATTTTGTGCAGGTTGTATATAACTCATATTGTTATATGGCTGCATATTTATTTATATTGAGTTAATAAAAAAATTGATAATAAAAAATGAAAACATTGACATGTTCAATCAATCCAACTCAAAAATTGGATATTAGATATTCTTTCTACTAACAACTGTCAAACATGTACTGGAATTTTAACTCTCCACAATGTTTATCACTACTACGCCCTTTAGCTAAGATGAAATTTTACACGTTTCAAAAACTATAGCTATTATTACAATTAATTATGTAATCTACATAATTATCTAATAGCAGATTTGCCTGCAACATCTTTCTTATTTCTGAACAAACTCTTTTTATAAACAGATTCAATTTGACTACTCATTAAACGGTGACACTTTTCCTTATTTGCATAACAATGCAAATTTTCTGTTGTAATTCAGACATTTTACACTCCTTTGAATAATTATCATGACGTAATTATGATTATTCAGCTTTTTTTTTTTATCTCGGTAGGGAAAACAATAGGCTCCAACCCTTAAGTCAAGTCTTAGCCTGTACCAATTTTAATAAAATTTATAACAAATCAGCGAGGTTTTTGTATAATTGTGTAATAGCAGTTTTGTCTGCAACATCGTGATGTATAAATTCTTTGGATAAACAGATTCAATTTGACTACTAATTAAACAATTTTCCTTATTTTCATAACAACTTAAATTTTCTATTGTAATCTAGACGTTTTACACCCCTTTGAATAATTATCATGATAATTAAGATTATTCAGCATTTCATTATCTCCCAGATAAATAGGGAAAAAACCCGAGTCACATATTGTCAAGTTCATTTGTAATTATTTTTACCCAGATTCACTTAATCCTGATATAAAACCCAGGCTGACAGATTTTCTTGTTCTAATTTGTGGATTATCTTCTTTTTTTCAGGCTAATATATAACATGATTTTATTGAATATTATTTTATTTATTCGTGTTACAGGCGTTTTCTTTGATAACAGAGTGGAACATATCAAGTTTGTTGACTTCTGTGGCAAATACAGAGTGCCGCTATTACAGTACCTTTGCTCTGCCAAGTGTGTAAACGATGACTCAGCTCTCTTCAGCTCTCCCGACCATGGTATGATGCGTAAGGTTCTTCTTGGATAACACTTTCTCTCATGGTATTTACTAACTTTATCTAAGGATGACTATCGAAAATCTGTTTAAGGACTTTAACACGAGAACGATTATATTATCATTAGTCACATTTTTAGGCTACGTCATTGGTCATTTCTATTTTTTTTATAAATAAATATGCCCAATGTATAGCCTAGGTAGGCTTACTGTTTTAAATTGTGTTCTGTGAAACAATCACAAAATATTATATAGATACAGTTTTATAAGTATGTATAATTAAATTATATGAAAATTTATATCAATATATTTATATCAAAAGTTATAATCAAAAAAGAGTTATATCAATTTTTTATTGCCGAATTCTATGCAATCTGTGCCAATTGTTCTAGGTGGTGAGTATCTGTCTTTTCAAAAGAGGGGATTATTGTGATATAAATTAATGCTTGATGTACTAAGCAGGTTTTTAAATACAAGTTAAAATATAATTGTAAATAATTTATCAATTCTGTGATAGTTGAACTGTGGAAAAATGAATTTTCAAATCTTAAAAGAATAATTTATTGACTGGACATTATTAATACTTTACTCTTTTTGTTTTTTTAACTTTTAATTTATTGTTTTGCCATTTAGTTATTTTACCATCGATTAATTAAAATATTCCTTAGTTTTGCTTAGTTACCTTCACACTATTTTTTTTAAGATAAAAAACCATGTAACAACTGAATAAATGTAATTGAAATTATCTTTGTTTGTCATTTCATTTACCTTTGCTTGGATTTATATACTTTGTTTTTATTTTTGCAGGAAGAATAATGTATTAAGATTTGTTAATCAGAAAAATGAAATTTAATATTGAAATTATTGTCTTTTCTGGTTGGCTAATTTGCCGGTTTCTCATGTTTAGTCGTATCTCGCAGTTTGTAAATAACCTCTATCTTTGATTTTAACCTTTTCACACCTGATTAAAATGTCACAAGTCGATTAATATATATTCATGCTATTTCAAAGATTATCTAACCAGAGTTTGGCAGGACTCGAGAGTTCTCGATCCGTACCCATACAACAATGATTCAGAACCTGGCAAGGCGATTTTCACCTTGATGCCTTCCTTCATTCCCGCCAATAAATACATTCACGTTCAGTAAAAATCATGCATTCACTATCTTAAGTTAACCTAATTGGTTCGATAGATCTGTAGATACTTGATAATCCACACTGACCTAGACGTAATGTAAGGTGTGTGTAATCAGCACCCTTTGAAGGTTATTGTATCTATGTTCTGTACTTAAATTCACTAATTTTGTGGTCTGCTTGACCAGTTAATATATTACAATTAATTAAGGTTTTTAGTTGAGATAAAAAGTCATTGGCATGAGCGGGATTCGAACCCACGATCTTCGGCTTGATACGCCGCTCTCTACCACTTGAGCTGTCGTGACCTCGATCCACTCAGACACCAACTTCCCATCTCAACCGGACATTTTGAATTTTCCCTCCTTTTTGTCATTTTTCAAATGTTGTGTAATCAGGTTGGATTCTTGACAACAAAAGAAATGGCCACGGAGAGCTTTAGTGAAGTATAGTTTTTAGTTGAGATGAAAAAAAGTTGATGTCCGAGTGGATCGAGGTAACGATAGCTCAAGTGGTAGTGCAGCGGCGTATCTAGCCGAAGATCGTGGGTTCGAATCCCTCCCGTGCCATTAACTTTTTTTCATCTCAACTAAAAACCTTAATTAATTGTAATGTATTAATTGGTCAAGCGGACCACGAAATTAGTGAATATACCGACTTCCTTCCCCACCCCTTCAAAATCCAACGTATATAAACACAAAATAGCAAAATCTCACTGGCACTCGACACGACGCGCAAGAATGGCATAATTACACAGAAGACACACTTTGTGTGAGTAGAAATACTTTGATTGAATATAAAAAATATATTTTGCATTGTATAAATTCACTTTTCCACATCCTAAATGTATTTGTTAAATGTAAACAATGTTTGTAAATCCCAGACCCTGAAGATGATCTCAATAAAGATCAAAACGTTGGCATGATAAAGAAAATGTTTTTCTGAAACCTACATCACACCAGACCGCATCTCACGATTTCTGAATAATTTTAAAATAGTAGTAAAATAGAATACACTTTATTTTGTCAAGTAAGTCACAACATGATAGGACAAAAAATGCCTAAGTGTCTACAGCAGGGGTGCTCAAACTTGGACTGCTGGCGATCTACCTCAATATTTTTAGACTACTTACGATCGACTCTGAGAGGCTGCAAGTGTGTGTGCAGGGTTGTCGTACATACACGATACACCCTACCTACCTAGGTAGGGTGTACCGTAGCATATATAGATATTAGCTTTCTGCACAATATAGGTACATTATTTTAGTCAAGGTTTGGGTTAGGTTTATGTGGCCATTTCATTTGTCGCCGAGAATCGAATTGATTACACGACATTTGAAAAATGGCAAAAAGGAGGGAAAATTAAAAAGGTGGGGTTGAGATGAGAAGTTAGTGTCTGAGTGGATCGAGGTCACGATAGCTCAAGTGGTAGCGCAGCGGCGTATCTAGCCGAAGATCGTGGGTTCGAATCCCGCTCGTGCCATTGACTTTTTTATCTCAACTAAAAACCTTAATTAATTTAAAGATATTGGTCAAGTGGACCACGAAAACTAGTGAATTTAATAAATTTAATTGTTTCTCATCACAAAAAGAAAAGTTAATCAATTTTATTTGAGTACCCAAGGAATCAAATTATATAAATATTTTTAGGTGGTTTTTTGTAGAAGGAGTAAATACACTATTTTAATTTTTACCATATTTGTTGCTATTTTTATTTGAAACCAAACTAAAATTATTAGTTATCACATAACATCTCAACTGGTTCATATAAAAATTTTTGATCTGATAACAGAATTATTATTAGTAGTGTGTAAGTAGATGTAAGTATGAAAGTTTACAAAATTCAGGCTAAGCTGTCAAGAATTAATGAGGTGGAACAAATTTTTGATCAAAACCACGATTATTGCTTTGGATCCTTTGAAATGGTGGCAAGGCACCAATGTACTATAATATCAAATATTGCAGTGACTCACCATTTCTTTTAACTGCCAGAGCCTGATAAATCTTTTGTCTGTAGGCTTAGGTTCACCCAGTCCTGGCCTGGAAATAATTTGTTTAAAAAAAAGTCAAAACACACGTATAAGTNTCGACTGGTCGATCGCGATCGACCGTTTGAGCACCCCTGGTCTACAGCATTCTACCTGAGTTGTTCTTACAAAAAAAAAAAGGTTACTTCAAAGTATTATTATTTTTTTATTCAACAATTAAATTCCTTAACCAGTTATCATACCTATACTTACAAGCATTTCAGGCATATCTTAGATGTTAATTTTCCTTTAACAGAAACTCAAGTACTTAAACCCTTGTTGGCTGAAAGAATCCTAAATGAAGAACCGCACCAACCCAGGATAGTATTCCGCATTTAACAGACTGCGTGAATTGCATAAAGAGTTCCCAACCTCTCATTTATTATTATCATTCCGCCAGATGACCGTATCGGGGGCACAGTTCACTCTCAAAGCACACATATTTAAATATAGGCCCGGCCTCGTCAGTGAGACACTGAGCGAGGTCAGAGCTAGGCACCTAGACAGTGTGTGATTTTGGTTGCATCTTAGCATGGTAGAATCCATCCAGCCTTTGTTCGTTCTTCCCTGATTTTTCCCTATTGATAAAGTAAAGAAAATATATTCATTTTACATTACATAACTGATTATTTCATACAACTTATCTCGACAGGGCCTGCGAGCACATGGCTTAAATTGTTCCCAACCATTTTATGAATTAAAACTGGCATTGCTTTTAGATGGACTCAGTAACAATTTGAATATGTCTAATTTTCTCGTGGGGAAAATGTTCTTAAGTAAAACTGGACGGACAAGGTTCTGCAGGTTAATAGAAGGAAAGTTTTAAAATTTTTAGCACCGATCCCCCACGTTTTTTGCGCGGATAAGGCCGCTTTAGTCTCCAGGGATGACTGGTAGGGTTAAAACGGTAACTAAGTTGTGGTGTGAGCGGGCTTTTGGACTTTTACCAAGCGTAGTTCGAAAAGCGGAAAAAATAAATTTAATTAATTACCGGCTTTAATGTCATTCCGCGGTCCGGCTACGATTAAAAAACTTTCTGTAATGAATTACAAACGTAAGAGGGTATGACATAGACTGATGCTTGGGCGAATACTTCGCTCCCCATAAAAGACATGTTATTCCATTGGTGAAAGTTGTAACTGTGAAACAATCAAGATTATTACATACACTTGACCCAATTTTCGCCGGGAAAATAATACCGGGGATCCTCTCTAATAATCGATATTTTCGTTTAGCTAAAAATCCTGACGGACCTTTAACCTTTTTTGACCCCATTGTAAAGATTTATTTTAAACCTGGGCTAGGAACGAATCGTTTTCGCACTAAAGGTTCTCTAATTTATAAAGATGTCAACTTAAAATGTCCCATGTCAGCTTAGAAGCAAAATGGCGTTTAGGCTTCCATCCAATCAAGCCGAATGTAAAAAAAGAAAGAAAAATAATCTTAATAATTCACTAGTTTTCGTATTCCGCAAGACCAATTAATATCTTTCAATTAATTAAGGTTTTAGTTGACATAAAAAAGTCAGTGTCACGAGTGGGATTCGAACCCACGACCTTCGGCTAGATACGCCGCTATTCAACCACCTGAGCTATCGTGACTTCGGTAGAGCAGCGGCATATTTAGCCGAAAGTCGTGGGTTCGAATCCCACTCGTGACACTGACTTTTTTATGTCAACTAAAAACCTTAATTAATTGATAAATCATAATAATAATAAAAGAACAAAAAAAAATCAAAATGTACACAAGCATTAACTCTTAGCTAATTTTAACCATAAAGCTTGTAACTTAATTATCATCTATTTGTCTTATTATAAAAAATATTTTTATGTAATCACCATTTATTGCGAAAATATCGATTTCTCCATGACAATTTCAAAAGCAATTTATATTAAACTAATAATCTTTTTCCTGATCAAATTAATGATTTTATATTGGGTTGTCCGGAAAATAATGCAGGATTTTGGGNCATACAAATGAGTAATCCTGTAAACGTAAACAGAATATTTTATATAGATTTTTTTTAATGAAAACTTAAAATCCTGCATTATTTTCCGGACAACCCGATAAATTGATTTTTGCCATGAGATGTGATTAATAAAGATTTTACCGCAAATAAGATAGTATTTCATTGACTACGCATATGTTTGCATTTGACAATCAATTTCTACACGATTAATTTGATGCTTATCTCGTTAAACAGTTTTATATTTAATTTCTTGTGTCATTTCCTTCATGACAACTCAAGTACTAGCATTTCGTTGACTTCGTGATAAAACGTTTTACACTTGGCAAGTTAAAAGCATAAATCGTCCACCCATTTATGTTGATCCTTCGACCCCCAAGCATTTTACGATAAAAAAATTATATTTACATTATTAAATTCAAGATGTTTTCAAATGTTTTTGCTCTTGACTCCCATTTCGTTGACTACGGTACAAAAATAGTTGCTCTTGGCAATAAATTTGATCCACACGTCCCCCTCAAATCAAAAATTTATAATAAATAAGGCATCTTTTCAATAATCAATTTCACGATTTCTGACTGTGTTGGTCGTAGATGTGGTTAATAATGGTTTCATCTGACTTCCGGATTTCTTTTTCTTCATGAAAACTTAAGGAGTCGAATTTTGTTGACTTCAAGAATTTGTCACTGCATGAATTTGACCATTGGTCCTCATAAATATACAATAAACAGATTATCATTGCTCTTATCATATTTTCTTTTACAGAAGTTCACCTTTAAAAGTAATTAATACAATTTTTATTTCATTTCCGGTGTCATTTTCCTTTCATGACAACTAAAGGACAACTTAGTAGAAATTATACATTTGGCTATAAAGCATTCACCCAAATTAAGATGATCCTTTGATCAAACCATTTTTTAAGTCAAATTATTCTTTCTTCCCTTACGAAATTCAAGATTTTTTTACCTCTCTCGACTCCCATTTTATAACAATAATGGTTGCTCATGGTTTTAAACTTTCCAGATAATTAAGTTGTTCCTCACATCCTCCTCAAAACAGTTTATACTAAACTTTACTTGTATACTAATACTACAAAATCCTAACGTTTATATAAAAATTAATGTGTGGTGATTAGTCTCCGTTAGTCAATGATTATTCGGAAATCGTGAGATGCAATCTGGTGTAACGTAGGTTTCAGAAAAACATTTTCTTTATCGTGCCAACGTTTCGATCTTTATTGAGATCATCTTCAGGGCCTGGGATTTGCAAACATTGTTTAAATTTAACAAATCCATGTAGGATGTGGAAGAAAGTGAATTTATACAATGCAAAATATATTTTTTTATATTCAAAGTATTTCTACTCACTCAGTGTTTGTTTTCTGCGTATTCGTGCCATTCTTGCGTGTCGTGTTGAGAGTGCCAGTGAGATTTTGCTGTTTTGTGTTTATTTACGTTGGATTTTGAAGGGGTGGGGAAGGAAGTCGGGTAGAAAGACATTTTTATATGAGGAGGCGGCTTCTTTGAGGCGAAAGGAGCCGACAATGGGAAAAAAACGTTGGTAATGGTTCGGCCAGATTATCCTTTTCATATTAATTCTTTAACGTTGCACATATCTATTTGACAATGCTGATCATAGTAAATGACAAGCAATTCTTACAGGGATACAATTATACACTGTCAGGCAAAAATTCCGCCCAATTGATTTTTTGTTCATTTTCTCGATAAAAGAAAATTCTACCCTTAATTTGTCTTATTGTTTTTATCAATAAATATTTGTTTATGCTAAGTTTTAAATTGGGAATATCAATTAGACGTAAACATACTTAATCCTTAATCCAAAACAAGGATAAAGAATTTTTCAATGTTTACTTTTTACGGAATTGAAAATGTTTATTGAATTCAGAATTATTTGAATTCTGAAGCAATAAAATGTTTAGTTCCTTAAATTCACTAATTTCGTGGTCCGCTTGACCAATTAATACTTTACAATTAATTAAGGTTTTTAGTTGAGATGAAAAAAAGCCAATGGCACGAGATGGATTCGAACCCACGACCTTCGGCTAGATACGCCGCTGCTCTACCTCTCGATCCACTCGGACATCAACTCCCCATCTCAACCCCACCTTATGAGTTTTCTTTTCTCTCAGGAAGTAGAGCAGCGGCGTATCTAGCCGAAGGTCGTGGGTTCGAATCCCTCTCGTGCCATTGGTTTCTTTCATCTCAACTAAAAACCTTAATTAATCGTAAAATGTTTAGTTTTCATCTTTGTTTTCTTAATTTCAATCTTTAAACTTAAAAATGCCACTCAGTGCTGAAGATGTTGCGCATGGTTTGGCACTCAACGATGATGGACGTTGCATCAAGTATGCAGCTACTGCCATCGGAGTTCCCTACGAAACTGTGCGATACGCCGTTAGACTTTACCGAGAAACTGGGTCCTATCGGAGCCCCGGTTCTGGACGCCCTAGGGTAACAGAACCGCAGGATGACAGTTTTTTGACTGAGAATTTGCAAATCCGGCACCTTACTGTCGTTCAAGCGATTCATCAGCTCGAGATTTCCAAACATCTGAACGCACTGCGCGAAGAAGATGACAGTGTGGACTGATGGCTTTTCGCCCCTTAAGAGGACCAGAATTGACCAGAACACACGGAGTTGCACGGCTCCCATTTGCTCGAGAACACAGCCTTTGATCTTTGGACGATTGGCCTTCTGTAATTTTTACAGATGAGTGAAGAATTGCTCTGTGATCTCCAGATGTGCGTGAAAGAATGTGGAGAAGGTACCAAGCTTGTAATTTTTCCCAAAGCCGGCTTTTTCAACGTAGCTCAATGATGGTGTGGCGGGAATTTCAATGGAGAGTCGTACAGAGTTGGTTGTTGTTCTTGGAGGATCTTTGACGGCCACTCGCTATGTGGATGAAATTTTGGAACATCATGCGTTGCCTATCTTCGATTAAATCAGCGACAATTCTACTCTAACGCACGATAATGTCCGTCCACATGTCGTTCGCATAGTACAAACGTACCTTCAGAAGCATAACACCGGGGTCTTAGCCTGGCCAGCCCGTTCTCCAGACTTGAACCCCCATCGAACATTTACGGGATAACCTCAAAAGACGACGAGGTCTCAAAAGCCTCAATAGAACACGTCCATCACTTCCTGATACACTCCACATCTTGAAAAGTTTCTTCGTGAAGAATGGACTAACCTCCAGCAAAGGGACATTTCCAGACTGGTAGGCATCCCGAGACGTCTTCGTGATATAGTTAAGGCTAGAGGAGGAAATACGGGATATTGAAATGTTAATTTAAAATCTAAAAGAAAATTAAAATAAATTTTACCTGTCGGTCTTTTTCAAATTTTATTTTTTTATTTTTCATTTTCTTTAGCAATTTACATTTTTTTAATTTCTTAGAAAAAGACTCATTTATTAAACGTAAAAAAATGTGAAACTTTGATTAATATATCAAAATATATACAAATTAAGCTATATTACAAGTTGGTGGAATTTTTTGCCTGTCAGTGTACATTTAGCCTTTATGTTTTGACCTTTATTTTTTATTTTCATTATTTTTTTATTTATTTATTTATTTATTTATTTTTTGACTGGGGCTTCCGACATCTAGGTCATTTCAGCCCCCAACTATGTCTATATTCTATTTACCCTTTCAAACACTACATTCATACAAATAAATACATTCATACACATAAATACATCCATACAGTACACTCATTCCGTTTGGTCGGTGGAGGAATATCAAGTACTCCACCGACCAAACGGAATACTCAAACTAATCTAGATTGGGGTCGATGGAGTACTTTTATAAATATTCCGCCATCGACCCCGAATACACACTCACTCGCTTTCATCGTGAGAGGGGTGATGATAACGTTATATTTCACCCTCACCCCTCGCCATTCACGCTAATAAATACATGCACTCAGACAAAACATATAGACACAACACATAAGACATATTATATACAGTACAAAACCCCAATTTCCCCTAAAAAGCGGAACAGGGGACTCTGAAACTCGCTACCGTGTTCGAGAACTCTTCTTAAGTCCGGCGGCATGCCTACACGCTCTCTGTATGGAGCCAAGGCATGACACGCCTCTATTATGTGGGACACATCGAGCAACCTTTTTCTGCATAAGGGGCACCTGCGCGGGCTTTGGCTTTGACCTTTATTGACGGCTGATATCAGTTAAATCGAGATAATTATCCTTTATAAAATATTTTAGGTTCAAAATAATTATACATTTTATTATCAGGCTAAAATAGTAATCTGTGCCTTATAATGAATCCGGTAGAAAGAGATGGGGAACGTTCACATCAGTAATATATTGTTCTATATATCGAAGCTTTATTTGCAAATAGCTTATGATCTTGTTGAATACATGCCCCCACGGAAAGTCAAATGACTCGTTTGACCTCCACAAAGCAATCTATAGTAAACAAACCTTTTATTCTTTCCATGGATGTGTTTCAGAGCTGCAGAAGAAAAAATCAAGTAATTTTGCGAGATAAAAACAAAATCTTCGGAGAAGGGCGCATGCTGCCATTCTCAAAATAAAAAATCACAGTCCGAAAGGTTATTCATGATGTAATGATTTTACGTTTAGCGTAGGTAATATGTGAGTGAGAAGCGCGGTTTTTGTTTGACTCTTCTTGAAGGAAGGAAGTCCCAAACTTAAAATTTCTCCTTTGCTTTAACCAACATGACCGTTTGGTCGGGCAGTTTAATATAGCGCAACGCCGTTTTCACAGAGGTTTGCCTTCATATATAAATAAATATATAATAAAGGTCACCTTCACATTTTTTATCTTGACAACTCAAGACGGAATAGAATTTTTCGTCGACTACATAGTAAGAACTTTTACATAAGGCCAAAGAAAGGTTTTATAAACCTTATTTTTTTTATGATGATTATTATTTTTTTTACGAGGGTTCGCAACAGCAGAGGTCATATAAACTCTCAGGGTGCCGGTGTTTGAAAAAAAGTCCATTTGTAAGTATGTCGGGTTCGAATGCAGGTGCGCTGGATTCGAACCCGGGGCCTTCACCTTACAGTGATGAGCGCCGTGTCAACGCCTACCGTTGCGGCCACCAACGCCCACTATAAACCTTATTCCTTATTATTATTATTCGTTGCATCGGTTTACCTATTATTTGCATATGATATTTGAACTCGATTATTTGATCCTTTTGTCTTCCTCAAGGCTGATTATAGTAAATAAAACAGCTCCAAAGGCATCAAATATACCATTTTTATGCATTTATTTGAGAGTGCCACTCGCTCTGCCGTTGTATACAATTCTTACTTCTGATATGTCCACAAATGAGAATGCAGAATTACCACTATATTAACAAGTCATCCCTCTTCTACACGCTTCACTTATGTTACAAAACCACATATTAACAATTGAAAAATGGAGAAATCTTTGGAAAATAAAGTTTAACTCCTCAAAATCACAACATATCACCTTCACACTACCTGGTGAGACTTGTCTTAGCATATACATACAATGAACCTGTTTCTCAATCCCACAAAGTTAACTATTGAGGACTAACATTTGATAGAATCCACACACACGATTAAAAAAACAGACACTCAACCAACGATTTAAAATGCTTTATTACCTACTCAACCGACAATCAAAATTACCAATTAAAATCAAAACTCACTAGTTTTCGTGGTCCGCTTGACCAATTAATATCTTTTAAATAATTAAGGTTTTTAGTTGAGATAAAAAGTCACGAGGTCACGATAGCTCAAGTGGTAGAGCAACGGCGTATCTAGCGGAAGGTCGTGGGTTCGAATCCCGCTCGTGACGCTGACTTTGTCTATCTCAACTAAAAACCTTCATTAAAATCAAAACTTTCGACATACCTACTCAAACCTATTTGGATGTACGATGAGAGTACATTTTGGAAGTTGTAAGCGTTTTTAGGTAGTAAAGTAGTGAAAAGTTGAAAAAACCTAAATTGACGAATATCTTCAAAATAGAGAACTTTCCGAAAATTTTCTCCTGAGCATTTTTTGCTCCAAACGAAGAGTAGAATCGATTTCCTGAGTTTCGCCAGAAGGAACTGGAACCCTGTATTTATACTCAATTAAACAAGCCGGTTATAGTAAATAAATCAACTTTATTGGCATCAAATACAAGATTTGTTTTAACTAACTTCTTAACTTGTTTACCATTTACATAACAAATCAAAACGTCACATTTCGTTGACTAATGTACAAAAATGTCCTATTTGGCCTTGATGAAATTCCATTTTCCATAATGCTCGAACATAGTCTTTTTTTATATTTTTTTAAATTTTTTAAACGAGGGTTCGCAACAACAGAGGTTATATCAACCCTCGGGGTGCCGGTGTTTTTGAAAAAAAGACTATTTGTAAGTATGTCGGGTTCGAACCCGGGACCTTTACCTTACAGTGATGAGCGCCTAAACCGTTGCGGCCATCGACGCCCCCTGTATTTGTACTTACAAAGTAACATTTTTAAATTTTTAATACCATTTTATTTTGTTACAGAACCTGACCTCAAGTGAACTCACACAATATTTTTTGTGTGATAACTAATAAAGAAGGTATACAAACTGTATAAGAATGTTAAAAAAATCTTATTATCAACTCGAATATTGCAAACTGGATATTGTTTCGTGTAAAGGGCTTTAATCAAACGAGGCCGTCATGAAACCCTTAATACCCACGTTATATATGTTTATTCATGTTAAATGAAGGCGAACAGCACCTGTCGCAGTTTAATAATGCCAACTCGGGGAAAGCTCGATCGATTCAACATCTCAGAAATGTGTGTTTATATAAACAGAGCCAAACTGGGTTTGCAAGATGTATTATTTTTTTAGACTTGAAATCTTATGAGGGAAAAGACGAGTAGAATGAAAAATAAGAAACCCTCCTCGTACGTATATCAAAAAGGGCTTATTAAATGTTGGTTTTTTAAGCTCAAGTACAAAATAAATTATTGACTTGGAGTATTTTTAGACAACATGCTGGTACGACTGTTGGGCTAAACAAATAAACAATAATTCTCCAGCAATAGTTGAAGATTACAAGCTACTCTAATTTGCTAATAGTGCCATAAACATTTCAGCATCTTGGACGGTCAAAGAGAAAGTTATTACAGGATTTGTTATTCAACGATTCCGCCAGTTTGGGACCTTACTGGTAGTTCTAGCTCAACTAATATTCAAATTTATTAATTTTAATATAATTAGTTAACATTTACATTTGTTTAAAGATGATTAAAAAAAAGAGTAGACCTTGTATTTGTTTCTTGTTTATTTGTCTCACCCCTACGACGGACACACTTACATTTTGAACTTGCAAATTAAATGAAAAATAGTCTACACCTTTATCAAGCTTTCAAATTTAATTTGAATTTGATAACAACATATGGGGTATAAGTAGAGTGAGGATAAACGTAATTTTTACTCCTTTTCTGTTTATTTCACACCAAATAGGATAGATTTGTGAATAAAGTTGATAAAGTAGAAGAAACCAATCATTGTCCTGCTACCTGTGGCATATTAAAATTACAAATACCTAAAATATTTAGATACACAGTACTAATACCAAAACCTGACTTTTCCTACGTTCTAACCCCAGACTTTGGGCTACCTCTGTTTATCGTAAATCAGCAGTTTTAATTTTATTACAAAGTGATTATGAAAACTATAGGCAGAGGGATTATAAGGTTATAAGTAAATTGAGACAGTAGATGTAGATGTAATTTCAGGGTATAGTATATATATATATAGTATATTATGCAGGGTGGGCGACCAAGACCCGAGGGGTTAAATGCCTGGGTAGACTTGTACCCCATTCCTAAAAGGTCCGGGACATGGTTGGCTCACGTGTCCTGCATAAACCTCTTGGACTTGTTCACAAACCCCAAGATTTTGGACCATTTTATCTCGGGGAGTGATTTGGTGATATCCTCTCCTTCAAAGATTTCAAATCTAGACCTAGCATACCTATCATATTCTGCGAGGTAGAGCTTTGCCGTTTCTTCTTTTATTTCGCAGAAGCGGCAAGAGGGATCTGGTAGCATACCCATTACGAAGAGGTGTCTTCTCAGTGGGCAGTGGCCCATCAGAATACCTATCAGCCTCCTAATTCCCTTCCTTGAGATAGAGAATAGCCATTTCGATTCAGCTGGTTTGATCGCCTTAACAAACTCTTTCGATTGCCTGTGTCCGGGGGATAAATTCCACTTCCTAAGGAATTGTTTCATGCCCCAGTTATTGATACTTTCTTTCGCTGTGCTCAGAGAGTGGGGTAATAACGGTTGTGGCCCGACAAACGCAGTATTAGAACCTTCTTTGGCCAGGCCATCCGCCTTTTCATTGCCCTGGTGTCCTTTATGTGCAGGTATCCAAATAAGGGTTACCTTGTTCTCAAACATGAAAGAGATCCTATTGATAAGATCTATAGTTTCCTCCATCAGTCGTAAGGTTGACAAATCTTTTTGTAATGCCCTAAGACTAGGCTGACTGTCAGAAAAGATTTTAATATCTTTTCCAATAATTTTATTTTCCATCAGTGTTCTACAACACACATTAATGGCCCAGATTTCCGCCTGAAAAACGGAGGTGTTATTGCCAAGAGGGGAGGAGATACTGATTCCTAATTCCTGCACCACTCCCTCTACCTTTGATAAGTGATCCATCTGTGTAGCAGTCTATGTTACGATTGTCATCATCCAGACTATAATTATAATCACAAGGGGTGACTAACTGAAAGTGCTTTTTCCCCTAAGGGGTTTTAATCTTTTTATCACTTACGCTTAATAATTGACCGTTAACCTTACTCAATAGTTGAGAGATTTTCGAGTGACCTATGTTATTGCACTTATGATTCCAGCTGCTCTCCACTATCTCCACTATGATTAGTCTGTAGCAGCTGATTAGTGCTCTGACCTTCACCTCAATGTAAAGTGGTGTGGTTTTGGTTATGATTTCAAGTGCTAGGGTGGGTGTAGTTGAAAATGCTCTTGTCATCATCAAACAACCTAGTCTTTGAAATGACCTTAATTTCTAACTATTCCCTTTATTTTCTAGACCTTTCCACCACACTAAAGCTGCGAGAGCTTAGGCCCGGTTTCAGTGGTTGAAGTTCTTCTATCGTCACATTATACATCCCAAAACATTTACTTCTGTGGGTAGTGTGGCTCCGCAGTTTGTTAGTAAATGTGTTGATGTCTCTTCTATCTCCTTGCAGAATCTGCATGTGCCATCTTAAATTGTTCCAATTTTCCTTAAGTGTCCATTTAAATTGCAGTGTCCTGTTAGGAATCCTATTAGGATTCGCAGTCTGTTCTTGCTTCCCTTGACACATTCTAATTTCTTTAATAATTTCTTTCCTACCAAAATTGGTTAGAAGATTCTTGGATTGTTTATGTTCAATGAGTGAATTCCAAAGTTCCCTCATTTTATTTTTATCCTTCTGTCTGAGATATTCGTTAATAGTGTGGATTCCTATGCCGTAGAAGGGTTCAGGTCCTATCAGCAGTGTAGGCAGCCCCTTTCCTTGCAAGGGTGTCTGCTTTCTCGTTGCCTTCTATTCCCATGTGTCTTGGGACCCAGCAGAGGCTGCCTGTATTCTGCGTATCTAATATATTTAGTTTGGTTTTGCAGTTCAGCACCATCCTTGAACTAATGATATTTGAGCTTAGTGCTTTGATGGATGCTTGGCTATCAGACATGATAGCTATATTCTTGTTTTTGTACCCTTTACTTAGGTTGAGCTGGGTACATCTTTCGATTACATGAATCTCAGCTTGGAAGATACTGGTGTATTTTCCCATGGGTTCTGAGTATTTGGTTCTTTTTGTATTTTAAAACAAAATTTCCTGCATTCTTTCTTGACAGCATAGTTTTATTTCGAGGGAACAAAATAATTTACTTCAAAATCTATGGTAGAAAAAAAGAAAGTTGAGAGTAGTTGTGTAGAGGACTAAATCAATAGGGTTAAATTTTGGTTAAATTTTAGCAAAAGGCCAAAGTGGGAATATATATTTTAAAATTATACGTCAACAAACCCTATTATGCTTTTTTCGTCAATGAGTGCAATTATGCTTTTGGACAACCGTTCCTTTTGGATGGTACGTTTTATCACAAATATTTCCATTTCACTACTATTTTTCGCACCGTATAATGCAAAAATATTCTGGAATTGTCCATTACTAGGTCCGTTATTGAGACATCTAGTTTAGGCTTAAGTTTGTTTTAAGATTAAAACAAGTCGCCCTCTTTAAGACTTAGCGCGACTATTAATGGTCCATTGCGCAACCTCCACTTTTATCCAGAGCTCTACGTTAAGCTCAAGGTTTTGTATCAGATCCAAAAACTTTTTAGGGCACCTGTGTGCATATTTCAAGCATTCGCTTTTCCTCTCTCAAGAGTAGGAATCTCAGTCAGCATACGCCATTGCATTAACGGAAGACATATTCCGCTGTTTCTTCTTTTCCCTGGCAATATTTGCACGGGTTTGTTTTTGCTGCTCCGGCAATGTCTTGACAGTTTCTTCTAATTTTAGAACTAACAAGTTCTAGGGTTAGTATCTTTAGTTCCTGCGATGGTTCTTTGATGAACTTTTCTTGCTATAGTCCTGAGCTACATTCCTATAGAATCAAGTACTTATTTTTAACCCTTGTTTGATCATCTGCGTTTTTGACAATTTGGTATGCCGGAAAAGGGTTGAGAGCATCCATCATCGAACTTTCTAATCCAATCTATCAGCCTTCTCGTGGCTCATATGACCTGTGTTCCTTGGTATGGCATCAAGGGTAATTTCATTGTTGTACCTCAATGCCTGACAGGTTCTTGATGCGATCCCAAGCAATTCTGGAATTTACTTCCGATAAGAAAGCTGACTTTAAGGCCACGGTCTTGTAGATGGCTATTCTTTTGGTAATACCCAGCCTTTCGATCTCCTTGGCGCAGTATCTGCGATATCAATAGTAACAGTATCTGCTTGTAAAACTGTGGCATATGAATTCTAGTCTTTGGTTTATTTTCATAGCCCCCAGCTCTTCGTTTCTTGGTCTGGGAGTCTGCATACTAAATCGCCATTAAGCCGATAGTAGTCGTTCTCACAAAATAAAATTTCTTTTCTATGCTCTGCTGAAAGATAGTGGCAAATTGTCCAAGGCCTAATGGCGCATACACAATAAGCAAATCACGGCCAATGAATGACAACCAACCGTTTAGTTGGCCGTAATTTGTTTATTGTGCACGGGAGGCGTATCCGAACCAACGAAGGTTCGGTCTTCTGGCAGTATCATCAAAAGAGTTGACTTGATTGTTAAGAGTTGGTCTGATCAGCCAAGGATGGCCAATGTATTGGCGACCAACGATTGGCACGATATATTGGTTGTCTTTCGTTGGTCGAGATTTGCTCAGTGAGTACGCGCCTTAAGACTAATCCCTAAAGAAGACCTGTTACCTCCTCCAGCTGATTATTGAAATGTAATGTATTCTCCTTTTTAATTCATTCATTTAATCGGGTTAGGTTACCACCAGGGAGTATGTCAGGCGTATATGACAGGCGGTATGTCTAAACCTTCAAAAAGCAGAAGACAGAGTACATTTCTTTATATTATCTTTATATATCCTTATAATAAAATATCTACTTAATTGCCGGCGTGGGTTCTGCCAGTACATACTACTACTATTTTTTTACTTAGTAATTTTATTTAAGCTTATTTTCCAAAATCAGTTGGCTTTGCCGTTTTGACACGTGTCTTCCACAAAACATGAACTATTGCGGATACAAAATTTGGTAAGATGTCTTATTTTTTTCACGAGGGTTCGCAACAGCAGATGTCATATAAACCCTCAGGGTGCCAGTGTTTTTGAAAAAAAAGCCCATTTGTAAGCATGTCGGGTTCGAATGCAGTGCCGCTGTATTCGAACCCAGGTCCTTTACCTTATAGTAATGAGCGCCGTGCCAAGCCTAAACCGTTGCGGCCACCGACGCCCCCAAGATGTCTTATTAAAGTGTCATTTGAACTACCGATCGTTGCGAATTATACGAAAACTAGCTTCCAATCACGAAAAATCAGCATAAAGGATTATGGTGTGCAGAACATTAAAAGTTAAATTTGAATTGCATCAAATAAAATGCTGCATGGATTACACCTGTTAATTATGGATTAGAAAATGGATAAACGTATAACTAAGAAGAGGGAAATAGGCTAAGCTCTAGTATTGTAACAATAAATAAGAGGTTACCCATGAAGATATTAAAGAACAAAAACAACGGTAAAAGTCATTGCTAATAATTTTCATCGGTGAGAGAGATACTTTTTCAGACATTTTCAGTTTTTATTATTTGAAATATTTTCCCCTTGACAATCCGCAGTATAGAAAGATAAAAATATAAATTTATCTTGAATTACCCTTTTCATAAACCGTACACAACCAAAAAGTAATGAGTACGAACGTCCAGATGTCTAAGTTTCTGAAATCGTAATATTCTAAATAAAAAAAAAAATCAAATTTGTACGTAGAACGTTAATTAAATGTTTCAGAGAACTGACTTTCTGTTAAACTTTTAAACTTAGAATCTTTTTTTCTTTAAGGTTGTAAATTGGAAATGTCAATAAACTCGATGTTAAAATTTTAGGACGTAAGCAAAATTATAAACTTTATACTGCAAAATTTGAACGGCCCCCATTTCAACTATTTCATTGTGAAACAATTGGATCCCGCGCGTAGTAACAATTCTGCATGCAATATGGTCAGGTGGTGAAGACGGTTTTTTTAGCCATGCTTTTTGTAGTTTTCCCTACGCGCATCATAGACAAAATTTCAATTCAACTGCCAATACCTTTTTGTAAAGACGGAATAACCGGTTCAAGGACTTAGGCCAAATTGGATTTGTATGTATTTTTCGGTTTATGACAAGTCATATAACCTTTGATTGGTTTGACGAGTAATTGCTTTTAAACCCGCTGCGCTCTTTTCGCCCTGGGAGTTTTTTAATGGCCTTCTCTCATTTTTGAAATGAGATCTGTTTTTGGAGGATGACAGCCGGAGAAAAGCTTTATCTGCCCAGTATGACAATTGGCGATTATGAACGCCACGCCTTTCACAAAATAAATATAAACTTATTTTTTTAAATGGCCACTTAAAACAAACGATCGAAGGATGCCTGTATTATGTCTGCTTATTGAGATTTTAAAAATAGGCGTGCTTTCTGCATATTAAGTTTGAAATAATTAGAAATCCCCTAGTAACTTTGTGTTATAAGTCGGCCTCTCCTGATTAGATTTATCTTATTATAAACAAAAAGTAATTAATTGTTCTATTAAGCCTGCCATTGTTGCCAATGTTAGAAAAGAGCTCTTAGTATTTATGAGAAATGCTTACGAACGACTAATATCGTCTCTTCATTCACCGACGTGGTAATGTTGTGAATGACAATTTAGTGAGGTATTATCTGATAATTTAGAATATAAATTTTTGAAATGTGATTTGTCAAGGTCGAAGATGATTGGGATTTTTAAGATTGAATGGGTTAGAAAAAGTCAAACCACATTTCTCAATCCAAATCCATGTTATGATGGATATTAATCAGGGTTTTTTAGTGCGTAATTAAACATTAAATGAATGATTATTCGGAAAACGTGAGATGCGGTGTGGTGTGACGTAGGTTTTTGAAAAACATTTTCTTCATCCTGCCAACGTTTCGATCTTTATTGAGATCATCTTCAGAGTCTGGGATTTATAAAGTTTGTTTAAATTATACAAATACATGTAAGATGTGGAAAAAGGTGAATTTATACAATGCAAAAAAATATTTTAAATATTCAATCAAAGTATTTTTACTCACTCAAAGTATTTGCCGACACTGGGTAAAAACGTAAAAAAATAGTTCACACAAAACCTGCTATATAACATATAATATAATCATCACATTCCACACACCGAACATTTCTGCATAGTCTAATTCTTCAACAATTCGGCTTTCCTTTTCCTATTTATCCCCGTCTATATATTCCTGAAAGGATAATCTGGCCGAACCATTACCCATTTTTTCCCATTGTCGGCTCCTTTTACCTCAAAGAAGCCGGCTCATATAAAAATGTCTTTCTATCCCAAAATCCTTCCCCACCCCTGCAAAATTCAATGTATATAAACATAAAACAGTAATATCTCATTGGCACTCTCCACACGACAGTCAAGAATGACATATCTACACGGAAAACAAAAACTTTTAGCCCTGAAGATGATCTCAATAAAGATAGAAACGTTGGCACGATAAAAAAAATGTTTTTCTGAAACCTACATCACACCAGACCGCATCTCACGACCTCCAAATAATCATCAAGTTACGGTCACTAAACACCACACATTTCTACACGAGAAAAACGAAGAATATAAAAAAAGGCACTCTCAACACGACAGACAAGACTGACACATCTAGACGGAAAACAAAAACTTTTAGCCCTGAAGATGACTCAATAAAGATCGAAACGTTGGCACGATAAAGAAAATGTTTTTCTGAAAGCTACGTCACACCAGACCGCATCTCACGACATCCAAATAAAAAAAAGTATTAAACTTAATTTTAAATAAACAAAAAATGAACATAAAGAAATAAATTAACAATTCTTTACTTAAAGCAAAATGAATAAGGGCTATTGAGGAGTGGTTGCGGTAATGGGCATGCCTTGAAGGTCTTGGCGTTCCTAGCCCGTTGGGGGCGTCCATGGTCTCTCTGGCTAACATGAGCCTCAGGCGTTACAGAGTGTGGACGGCATGACACACTATCACACTCTGGGATAAGCTTTCTGACTTCGTGAAATGTTACTTCACCTTACAGGCCTAATCCAAATAAGTTGGGAGAAGGATCGGCATGCCCGCTGACCGGCTGGGGTGTTTGGGGTTCTGGAGCTATTTGGTCGCAAACCCATTACTCGGCGCTCAGAAAAATATATGGCCAATCAGCTCCGCTCTGAAACAAAAAAAAATGAGATGCGATGTTACGGCAATGATTGTTGATTGACCAAGAATAACAAAAAATTGATTCAATAATATTCGTTCAATCTATACAATAATTTTCATTTAGTTAAAGTTTTGGTTGAAATAAAAAAGTCAGTGTCACATTCGAACCCACGACCTTCGGCTACAATAATATTTTTGCACATTTTCATAAGTAAATTAACGACGATCAAAAGTAACATATCATTTTATAATTGTTCCATTTTTAGCAATTTAGTGTAAATGGAAATTTAAATCTTCTGTTTAATTTAAACTTAAATAAAATTTATGATATATCATGATCAGATTAGATACTTGTTAAGAAAACTTGTACATATGAAATATCTAAATTCATTGCATTTTAATTTGTCGGTTATTAAAATATCCAGTTATTTCAGTATGGGCAGCTCGCTTATCCAATTATTTCATCTCACGTACTCGGTGAACGGCAAGGGTTGAAATTCGGATTTAATTAAAATATCATTAATGACGCCACCTATGTAATTAGGGCTTACGTTGATAGTGATAGAAATTATTTAAATGCAAATTCAGTTTAGAATTGATTAAATTTCTGAAACAAAAGGGGGCAGAGTTCTCATATAGGAAGGCTCGGTTTGATTATCTTTCCTCGAATTTAAACCGTTTAATCTGCAAATCCGGGGGGGGCTTTTTATTAATTTACAAAGGCTAATTCATGGTCGAACGTTCCAAAGAAAGACAGTATTGGTTTAAGACTAAAGACAATTATTTGTAAAGATCTACAGGCTTTTATTATTGCAGAATTCTTCAGCCATGTTATATTTATAAAATTAAACAACATTAGGCCTAAGGTTCTATGTCAATTTACCTTGTTCTAAATTCATTACCAAGTTTGAAAACTTTTGAATTGAAAAAATTTATATTATTATAAACATTCATACCAACTAACCAACAACATTTCTTACAATAAACAGCAACTTTCCTCGTTTAGTAAGATTTAAGAAACGTTTAATCGGAATTACTTTTTAAAGGCCTATAAATTATATAGCTCGGAGAACAATATCAATAGATAAAACATCAAGCTTTAAATTTTAATTATAACCAAAGCTTTTATAACATTATTATAACGTTATTGTCAATAAAATAATTATATTTTTTCGAAATTGGATCAAATAAGAACGATTAAACATGATTTTGTATCATATTATTTTATAATTTGCATATGCTAGGCGAAGCCTTATTGAAGGAAGGGATGATACTGGGAATGGTACTCGAGTAGGGCAACCGGCCGAATCCGCCCTTGGTCCTCTTGGCCGTACTCGTCCTGGAATATCTCGCCTTTTTGGCCATGTCCTTTACTCGACCATACCTTTACAGAGTTATTTTCATGGCGGAAATGTATGCGATTCGGCATGCGTTTGGGGTTCTTCAAGACTATGGTGGTTCTGCTTGCTTAATGCGCACCGATTCCCTTAGCTCGGTTAATGCTGTTCATGATCATATCGTTGAATAAATACCATGAACTGAAGCGTCTCCGAAAAACGGAGATTGATGTTTGGGTACCAGGACACATAGTCTTGACGGTAATGAACTTGCATGCGTTTGAAGTTATTCGAGACGATGGTGGCTCTGCACGCTTAATGCGCACCGACTCCCTTAGCGCGGTTAATGCTGTTCATGATCATATCGTTGGATAAATACCATGAACTGAAGCGTCTCCGAAAAACGGAGGTTGAAGTTTGTGTACCAGGACACATAAGTCTTGACGGTAATGAACTTGCATGCGTTTGAAGTTCTTCGAGACGATGGTGGCTCTGCATGCTTAATGCGCACCGAATCCCTTAGCGCGGTTACTGCTGTTCATGATCATATCGTTGGATAAATACCATGAACTGAAGCGTCTCCGCAAAACGAAGATTGTTGTTTGGGTACCAGGACACAGGTCTGGAGAGTAAAGTACAGGCGTGCGGGACGGAGAAGGCCGGGCCTATCATCATCCGGATTTAACCACCTCGATCCTGTCCTCTGACGGTAAACATGTAATAAAACCATCGTCGGACTGGATAGGAAAAAAAGCTATTACTATAAAGAGAAGTGTCGATAGATGCCCCTCGGGGGACCTGATTCATAGAACAAGGGTCATTATCGTGTCGATTAAGAATATGTCTTGCGTACACGTACTTTTGGGCCAAAACCGGCGAATATTTCCGGCATGCAGAGAAAATTTGCTCGATATGTCCCACCTAATTTTTGATTGCATCGTGGCTCCTTACAGGGAGCGCGTAGCAATGCCACCTGATATAAGAAGTCGAGGATGGAAACGAGAATCCCATCTTCCGATTCTTGATAATGATATGTGGCCCTAGCGCGTGTTCAAAGTGAATATATTTATTGGCGTGTATGTGTGGATATTGGTGAGAATATTGATTACCGGTGACCCTCAATTAAGTTAGTAAAGGGTACAGGGTGATGGAGATTATCGAGTACTCGAATACTTGACATTAATAAATTAAAAGAGTAAGTAGTTGATTTCACAATAATTAAAGATGCTGTATTATTGTTTAGAATGGAAAGAATTGCTTGCCCGAGTCAGTTTTGTTTATTCGATCTTGTTCCATCCTTTATAAAACTGACTCATCTTGTTTGAATCAAAGTAAAAATGCCGAGTTGGCCAAGAGCGCAGTTGAGGCCAATTAAGATGTTTATTAGCGCCATAAAACAGGCTATTATAGAACAAATTGTGTGGACATAAGTTTTCATCTCAGCTATAAAAGCTGGTTTTACTCTTTACGCTTCATTGGCCGACTCCATTAACACTCACATTATTTTCCAATTTATCCATTTTTTTTACAACTAAACATTAAAAAAAGTTTATAAGCGTTTTGTTTGACGATAAAATACTTTCGTCGTGTTTTCTAGGTATAGTATTGTTTCCTTTAAACGATCTCTTTATGCTATACAATAAAACGGAGTAAATGGGGTGGTAAAACATTGGAGAGGGTTGAAACCCTTTCCTAAGACTAGATAAATGTTGCCGTCTGCTTTGGCAATTTCAGTTATGAACAATTCATTTAAAACATCGCCCTTTTTTATTGTTTAAAATGTTATGTTTTTCCTAACTATATATGAAAAACAGTTTTGGTTTTCCTATAGTTCAATATTTTCGAAAATTCACTAATTTCGTGATCCGCTTGATCAATTAATATATTACAATTAATTAAGGTTTTTAGTTGAGATAAAAGTCAATGGCAAGAGCGGGATTCGAACCCACGATCTTCGGCTAGATACGCCCCTGCTCTACCACTTGAGCTATCGTGACCTCGATCCACTTGGACACATTAACTTCCCATCTCAACCCCACCTTTTTGCCATTTTTCAAATGTCGTGAAATCGGATTGGCTTCTCGGCGACAAATGAAATGGCCACGGAGAGCTTTAGTGAAGTATACTTCATTTTAATTAACTAAATTCACTAATTTCGTGGTCCGCTTGACCAATTAATATATTACAATTAATTCAGGTTTTTAGTTGAGATAAAAAAAAGTTGAAAAATGGCAAAAAGGATGTAAAATTCAAAGGGTGGGGTTGAGATGGGAAGTTGGTGTCCGAGGAGATCGAAGTCACGATAGCTGAAGTGGTAGAGCAGCGGCGTATCTAGCCGAAGATCGTGGGTTCGAATCCCGCTCGTACCATTGACTTTTTATCTCAACTAAAAATCTTAATTAATTGGAATTTTCGAGAATTTAATTTAAAAAAGGTTGGTGCATTAGTTGAGAAGACATCTAAAATAAAATGGACTAATTTGAAGGTAGTCTAACAGATAGACAGCCATTATTTTACCTGGCTAAAACGCAGCATTCTTGCCATTGACAAAACAATATAATCAAAGAAACGTTCAAAACTCGTTTTTGTAATTAGTTAGGCCGGTTTTTGTCCTATGTGGTCTCTTTTCAATTTTGATGATAAATATTGTTTCAGTCTTGTATTTCTTCTGATGAGTCGGAACTAGTAATATAAGTTGGTATGTCCAGCATTTGTTTGATGTTTTCTTTCCACTGACCGAACAGATAGTCAGTTCCTCAATTGCTGCCTCTTTTTAATAAAAATATGTGGGTAAATGTAGCAGCTTGAGAACACGTTCCATTGGAGCTGTGGGGTGTTTCATAATCTAAACAGAAAGTGTGGGTCCCGATTTGCTATCAAGGTTAATTTTTTCTTTTCTTGAATTTAACAAAATGTGTTTCACATATTTCAATTCACGATTCAATCTCTGATTGTGAAGACCCAACCTGGCCGATTGTTATCCAACATAATCTACTGCTTAGAAATACCAATTAGTGACTATCTAGGCTTTGTGAAAAGGTCTTAAGAGAACCCTGACCCAGGAGGATCTAAAGGAGAGATAAGCTTAAATAGCTTAAATCCAGGGCACAACGGACTCACAATAGACCAACCCATTTTATAAAATAAACATTTACTAAATTTAGATTAATTAAAAAAAAGGATGAGGTACTGTGAAGATAATTATAATTTGTTGTTTTACTAAAAACTATGCTAATTTTGGGCATTAATCTTATGGTGTTTAATATGATTTAATCGTATATTTTATATTTAAACAGTTTTAAACTATTAAAAAAAAGTTAAGAACACGTTGGTTTTTTTAAAATTTATTTATTCATTTCATTAATTAAGGTTTTTTTAGTTGAGATAAAAAAGTCAGTGTCACGAGCGGGATTTGATGGGGTTGAGTTGGGAAGTTAGTGCCCGAGTGGATCGAAGTCATGATAGCTCAGGTGGTAGAGCAGCGGCGTATCTAGCCGAGGGTCGTGGGTTCGAATCTCGCTCATGACACTGACTTTTTATCTCAACTAAAAAAACCTTAATTAATTGAAAGATATTAATTGGTCAAGTGGACCACGAAAACTAGTGAATTTATTCATTCATTTTCTACACGAACCACTACAATTTAGATACATTTACATTATTGACTTTTATATTATATATATTTTTTATGAAATTTCATTTAATATTAATTATGATTATATATTGTTCATTTCTACGATTGATTTCTTTTCGTAGAAGTAAAAGTTTAACTCTCCCTTTGCCAACGTTATACGGTAGATCATGCTGTATAATCATTCCAGTATTTTTTTAACTTTTTTACATTAGCGATAACAGCCGATTTGTCTTGGTAACGGAGAAAATTTACCTTCAAAGGGCTGTTAGTCTGTTCCCATGGGATACGCGTTTATGAAATTGGGGTTGATGTTTACATTGAGAACTTCATTACAGAATTTACTAATAAATTCTGGAATATTATCTTGCGGCTTGTAGATGAAGCCCTTAAAGTTAAGATTAGAACGACGAAATGCATCTCTAAGGGTGTCTCTATTTGCCAATCGGCTTTATATACAAAACAACATGTTCGAATGGAATTCGCTCACGGGTCTGAGACATGGACTTGAAGATGGAACCAGGAAGATAAACGAAATAATAGGAGCGGACCTAACAGAGTTTCTTTCTGCCTTGTTGTCGGACACACTTTTCGCACGAAGCTCCCCCACAGCAGAAGTAAGAAATTCTAGGGCTGTACGCCAAGCCAGTTCAATCTGAGAACTTTCCGTCTGCAGGCAGGTAATAGGTAATAGTTCAACTTGTTTAAGTTATAGTTTATAAATTTGTTTAATTTATTTCTTATATCAATGGTCATATCAATTAATTAAGGTTTTTAGTTGAGGTGAAAAAAAGCTAATGGCACGAGAGGGATTCGAACCCACGACCTTCGGCTAGATACGCCGCTGCTCTACCACCTTATGAGTTTTCAAAATATGGCCTTTTGAACCTTTTGAAAAATGGCAAAAGGAGGGAAAACTCATAAGGTGGGGTTGAGATGGGGAGTTGATGTCCGAGTGGATCGAGGTCACGATAGCTCAAGTGGTTCGAATCCCTCTCGTGCCATTAGCTTTTTTTTTTCATCTCAACTAAAAACCTTAATTAATTGTCTTGTATTAATTGGTCAAGCGGACCACGAAAATAGTGAATTAATTATTTAAAAATGAAGTACATTTCACTAAAGCTCTCCGTCGCCATTTCAATTGTCGGCGAGAATCCAAACCGATTACACGACATTTGAAAAATGGCAAAAGGAGGGAAAACTCATAAGGTGGGGTTGAGATGGGGAGTTGATGTGCGAGTGGATCGAGGTCACGATAGCTCAGGTGGTAGAGCAACGGCTTATCAAGCCGAAGGTCGTGGGTTCGAATCCCTCTCGTGCCATTAGCTTTTTTTCATCTCAATTAAAAACCTTAATTAATTATCTTGTATTAATTGGTCAAGCGGACCACGAAAATAGTGAACTATTGGTCATATCAATGGTCATATCAATATCAATGGTCATATCAATATCAATGGTCTTAAATCTAAAGTAAATGATCCCGTAATCCTAAGTTTTATAAAGCAATATGATGCATTTATTTTGTTAGAAACCTTTATCACAGAGAACAGTTTCAGTTTATATGATCATTATTTCTCAAATTATAAATTACGTTGGGTGCCAGCTGTAAAAAAATCAAAATCTGGAAGGCCTATTTATATGGCATCAAATCTGGTATTTACAAGTTCTGTTGGTTCTGTACTCTAGGCGGTGTTGATCTGATTGGTGTTAGGGCTCCAAAGGTTAATTTATGGGTATTGCCAATTTACTTAAACTGTGATGCCTGGGCTGAGGATTTTTGGAAACTAAACGTTTTTTTGAATGAAAATATTGATAAAAAGATATTATTGGTAGGTGATTGTAATGTGAGAATAGGATCCTCCCAAATAATTCCAAAAGAACTTTTTGTTAACAATTGTAAATGTAGATGGTACAGACAATCAAAAGACGGTTAGGAATGAGGCAGGAAAAATGTTTTTAGATATGTGCGATGATCTTGATTTAGTTGTTTTAAATGGCAGATTTCCCGGTGACTTCAAAGGTGAGTTCACTTTTGTAGTGTCCGTGAATGATCTCTGCTGTGTTCCGTTACAGTGCATACATTTGATTGAAGACTTCAAGGTGCTTTCCGAACCATTTTCAGATCATCTTCCCCTTTATTTCTCTTTATCCATTGTAACTACCTCAGATGATAATGTGTTTCCTCTTTATCCTCAGTTAGTTTGGCGGGATAGTACTTCAAGTGCTTACAGGAAAAATATTGAAAAAATTCTTAAAAATTCCGATGAGATTTTTGTGGATCCTCAAAGATACTCAGATGCTTTAGTGGCAATTGTTAAAAAAGCTTACCCCGTCTCCGATTCTTCAGTTACAAGGTTTGAAAGAAAACAGCCATGGTTTGACAGTAAATGCTACCATGCGAGAAATCGGTCTTTTAGACTTTTAAATTTGTTTCGCCAAACTATTGTTCACTTCTCGCAAGTTACAATTTTTAACGAATTGTTCAAACACTGTTACATTGTCATCACTGAGGAGGTTTCATCGAGTACAAGGCCAGTCCGATCCATTCAGCAGGAGGTGTCGTATCAGGGCAGAGGAACAAGAGATGATCCACATCCTGAACCTGACTGCCGCAAACGCACGCCGGTGATGCCACTCTAATTCTATTTTGGTCCCATGCCCATTGAGAGTCTCCGTCAGCTTTGCCGTTAAGTTGAGTGTCAATCCGCTCCTGTCTTGTACTTTTTGAAAAAACTTTCTCGTCTCTTCCTCTTTGGTTGACTTTCTCCATGCACGATCCCATTTTGTAAGAGCATTTTCGAAGAGGCAGTTTTTTAACAGGGATGAAGGGTATTTATTATACTTTATTGGTATTTGAAGGTCATCAGCAGCTTCTTGGACAGTCTGTCCGCTTGTTCATTGCCTTGGATCCCAATTGCTTTCACCCAAAGCAAAGCCAATTGTTTTCCAGCTTCCGACAGTTGCTTGGCTTGAACCCTGATATCTTCGCATAACTGTCCATGGTCTTCGGATTCCTTGATTGATTGTCACTATGCTGTCTGTATGAATAACAATTTTCTTAGGATCTCCGCTTGTATGCATCTGACAAGCGTTAATCCACATCAAAGCCTTAGAAACAGCAAGTTCTTCCTCTTGGTTATTTGAGCAAAATTTTTCCAGTACTTTTCCGAGTGAATTTTTTCGTTTCTGTCGTAGAAAAAAATTGACCATTCCACGATTCCATTCTCTTGTTAGCTTCCGACGGTGTATACGTTAATTATATTTTCATCTTCTATCCATGCATCAATGGATGAACAATTTCTAATTTCAACCGTTTCAGCAGGATGAGCCCATTAGCTGTAATGCACCGGTCGATCATATTCACCCTCGATGCTTTGCATTATTGCGTTTCTCTGGATTATGACATATGTTTTGTTATGTTGCTCGACATTAAGACCGATAGGGATAACATCGGCATTTAGGCATGCTGATTCGTATGAAATTGATTTATAGCCCTTGATCATTTTTATGGCAATAAGCCTTTGAACTCGTCGTAATGCCTTGACTCTTAAAGCCTTCACCCATGTTGGACACGCGAAGGTAATCATTGGAAGAAAAGCCCCGAAAAGATGATGCGGGGAGCTTCATTTTTTACGCCTCAATACTTTCTAGCACACTTGGCTAGAGCATGTACCATTTTTATTGAAGATTCTGCAATTCGTCTAATGCGAGATTTCCAATTTATTTTACAGTCAATTAGAACGCCCAAATAGTTCATTTCCCGCACACATTCCAGTTGATCTTTTCCAGAAAATATTGACTTCTTTTCTATTCCTCTTTCTGTGAATATGAAGCGCCTTTGATTTTTCTAGATTGAAATTTATTTTCCTTTTTTTGCTGCCCACTGAAGTATTTCACTCAATGCTTTGTTTGTTGATGTGCACATCAATCCAATGCGGGGCATGTACCATCAGCTTATAGAAGTCCGCAAAAGCAACTGCTTCACAATTTGTTGGGAGCGCAATTTTCAACAGAGAATCGTAGATAATGTTCCAATACCCTGGACCACAGGCTGACCCTTGTGGACACCCTTTTGTCCCTTTATAGATTTTGCGAAAGTGCTTAAGGTGGCCATTCACGATCACTCCAAATGGAACCGCGCCAAGCAGTACAGCTCCATTTGGAGTGCCTGAAATTTGAGGGGGCATTCACGACCGCTCCACAGCCAGTCGCTCCGAACGTCAACCAGTGAATTACCTTCTCAAAATGGATGACGGATGTGCTACTCTTCTGTTTATTTACATACTAAAAGCAAAAAATCGAAGAGAAAATGGTCTAAGAAGTGGCTCCTGAACAGAAGCCGTAATACCCATATCTATTTGATGAAAGAACTTTCCCTTGAACCCGCTGATTGGAGGAACTATTTAAGGATGGATGAAACGTCTTATTTATTCATTATATTTAGTGTTCTATTGCCCAAATTACTTCTTTCAATTAATTAATATTTTTTGTAAGGTTTTAGTTGAAATGAAAAAGCTAGTGACAGGAGCGGGATTTGAATCCATGGCCTTCGGATAAATATGCCGCTGCTCTACCACTTGAGCTATCGTGACTTCGATCCTCCTCCGACATCAAAAAATGGCGAAAAGAGAGAAAATTCGAAAGGTTGTAGGTTGAGATGGGGAGTTGGTGTCCGAGTGGATCGAATCGAAGTCACGATAGCTCAAGTGGTTAGCGCAGCGGCGTTTTTAGCCGAATGCCGTGGATTCGAATCCCCTCGTGACACTATTTTTTCATTTCAATCAAACCTTACAAAAAAAAGGCTTATTTATATTTACTCCAGCTTGTTACCCTCTTGATTAGAAAACAAAAGACAGTCATCTCTCGTTGCATTTGTATCCTTTGTTTTGAAAACGTCGACCAACTGGTTGACGATCGAATTTCTTTTATTTCTATCGTGGTAATCATTGTCCACCACTTTCCATAAACATGGTAAACTTTCATACAAATCAATCACCTCAACAAT
Source organism: Cimex lectularius (assembly GCF_000648675.2). Taxonomy (NCBI): domain Eukaryota; kingdom Metazoa; phylum Arthropoda; class Insecta; order Hemiptera; family Cimicidae; genus Cimex; species Cimex lectularius. Next base: position 3,427,329 of record NW_019392673.1, on the reverse strand, counting down.
AAAATTTCGACTGTATGTCATTACCAATAAAGAGTAAACGTTTTTGACTTTTTGAGAATGTACGACGGAGATGTTTGCTCAGTGACATGAGCACTAAGACGGAGACTACGCCAAAAAACGCTGGTTTTCTTATTCACGACCAAGCCAGCGCTCCAATCTCCCCGTTCACGCCAAGTTTTCCCATTCACGAACACGCCATACCGTCGTCGCGCCGTAGATATTTGGAGTGGCGCGATGGAGTTTGGACCGGTCGAATATTCGGCACAGCCGGGCACGCCAGCTCAGTTTTGCCATTGACGTGGTTTTTGGAACGGCGTCGCTCCGTTTGGACTGCTAGGAGCGATCGTGAAGGCCACCTTAAGGCTTACTTATGCTGTTCTATTTCTAAAATAATCCTGGGTCAAACGGAACAGGTTTCTAGTACAGTTATATTCTCTCAAGTCTTGTTTACTTACTTTGGTCTGTGGTGTGTTCAGTACAATGTTATTTTCATGTTATATTATAAGAAAGTATAAATGATACATTTTTGTATTTTACGATTTCACCTATTAACTTTAAATTTTAAAGGAAAAAAATTCTAAATTGAAAATTGGCGGAATTTTACTATTTCAATGAACACCCATTCGTCAGTCTGTTTGTTTCTACGATGCGCCCACTCATTTCGCGAAGTATGGTAAATGCATAAGATGCTTAATTATTCCGTACTCGAGGATGCAAGGAAGAGTTAGCGTAAAACATTCACGCTGTTTTGTCCATTAAGAGAGTATGTAAATTAATTAATTGTATGCGATGCGCGCGGAAGCATGTATAATACAAGCGCAACCCCCTTTCACCGAGGGTGTATTTCTATTCGTCGGCTATAAAACCCTTCTCTCCTGAGGACTAAACTTATTCGATACGACGACACGGACGGTATTTCGGGTATCCTGGGTATTGAAATAATACCGGCCTCGGGCAAGGAGGGCGTCGTAATTAAATAGAATGGCCATTCCGACGGCGCGCCGCCCCTGCGAACTGGTCGTAAACATCGGCGATTGTCTTGTTAGCCACAAGGTACGTTGAATTGCTGGAAAATTTTAGAAACCACAAGAATGACTAATTCAATCAAATTGTTGACATCGTATCCACCGCTCGCAGATCATGACGTAGAACTTATTTAAAAGATACAAATGTGACATGACCAACAGTAAAAAAATTTAAATAGAGAGATAAATAACAGCCTAATGAAGAAACATCCGATACTCATCGCCCCCAAGAAATGTCATGGGCAAGATGTTTGAATTAAAAGAAAAAATAGGGAAGAACTTATTATCCAAAAATAATGGAAAAGAGAGAAAGACAAGAGAAAGTTGAGAACCGTACCATCTGCTGGTAAACTGATGGATCTTGAACGCATGAAGGTGCAAGAGTAGGAGTGTTTAGCCTGCAACTAAATACTCAGAACCTAAGGGAAAATACACCAGAATTTTCCAGACTGAAGTCCATGCAGTTGATAGATGTACTCATTTTAATTTTGAACAAATGGTGCAAATCAAGAATATCCGATAGCCAGGCTAAGATTAAAGCACTAAGCTCAAATATCATTAGTTCGAAGATGGTGCTGAATTGCAAAACTAAATGAATTAAATTTGGTATTCAAAATAAATCCCTCTGCTGGTCCCTGAAACAGGTAACGAGAGAGCGGACACCCTTGCAAGGAAGGGGGCTGTTCTACGGCTGATATGTCCTAAGCCGGTTTATAGCAAAGGAATTCACATCATTAATAAGTATCTTAGACAAAAGCTCAAATGAAAATGAAAATGAGAAAACGGTGGAATTCACTCATTAGACAGAAACAATCCATGAACGGGGTGTCGGTGGCCGCAACGGTTTAGGCGTTGACAGGCGCTTATCACTGTAAGGTAAAGGTCCCGGGTTCGAATCCAGCGGCCCTGCATTTACTTACAAATGTTTTTTTCCCCAAAACACCGGCACCTCGAGGGTTGATATAACTTCTGCTGTTGCGAACCCTCGTTAAAAAAATCCAAGAACCTTTAGCAAGTTTTGTAAAAAAAAAAGAATTGACAGAATACTTAAAAAAAACAACTTCGAAAATTAACAGGATTCTTAATAAGGCAATGCAGACTGAATTCGCTTTTGAAAAAGATTGGTTTAATGCAACACAGTCCGAGCAGAAAGTACAAGGAAACAGAACAAGCATGAATACACCTACCGTTCACACAGTCCGTTATACACCTGCACTTAGGTCAGGAGGACTTTTTTTAGGATGCCTAACGTAACCGTAAAAGAAATTCAACCATTGAAATCGAACCTACTAATCAAATTTTTTGAGAAACAAGGACTCACCGGTGTGCTAAAGAAAAATAGGGGATACTATGGCTCTCAAGGGCGCAGTATGTTACTCACTACGAATATTACATCTACATCTACGGTCATTTCTTTATGCGATATGCGTTGAAACGATTTATTTGCAATTGGTTGTTACTGATCATTTCGTCTGCTTATCCTCGCAGCTTCAATAAACACAGCCCCTTTCTGAAAGACAGTGACATATTGGCCAAGGCTTATATGGACTCTTGGTTTATTTACATAGTCAACAGCTTTTGATCAAATATCGGTCTAGAGACATTTGTTTATCAGATACTAACTTTTACCCGCGACTTCATCCACGCTGAACTCTGTTTTAATGTACCTTTCTAATGCGATGCAGAGTGCTAGGTTTCTAATATAATGTCTCGTTTCTCAAATTCTTCTCTTCATTAGTTCTCTTCTGTAAATACATTGTAAAAAATCGTCCTACGATCCCCTTAGCCTTTCAAAAATCCTTTCTTGGCGGCTATCCATGTTATTATAGAAATGCACTGGTGAATTTTCAGCCCTTTAGATCCAGTGGTTTGGTCTGTGCGTTGTCTCAGTCAGTCACGGAACTATTTTATATATAGATAGGGAAGGAATTTCAAAACAAACCTTCCTTAGCTTATTATCCATCTCATTATAGGAATGCATTGTCGAAATTTAAGCCCTTTTGATCCAGTGGTTTGGTCTGTGCGTTGTCTCTGTCAGTCACGGAACTATTTTATATATATAGATAGAGAAGGAATTTCAAAAAAACCTTTCTTAGCTGTAATCCATGTCATTATAGGAATGCATTATGGAAATTTCAGCCCTTTTGATCCAGTGGTTTGGTCTGTGCGTTGTCTCTCAGTCAGTCGCGGAACTAGTTTATATGTAGATAGTAGTGTATAACAGTAGGCCATTAGGATACATTTCTCCCACTTTATTCTATCGGGCAATTTAATTTGAAATTTCTTATCGGTCTGAACTTTGGGATCAGGGGGCTAACAGATATACGAAGAAACTTGTGTACCTGAACTTCCTCCCAAAACTTTGATGGTCCTTTTTTTGCTGGTAGGCTTTTGGAGCCGTCCCTACAGTCTTAATTCATATTGTAATTGTTATTGTAATTAATTTATGTTTATTTAAATATTAATTTATTTTGTGGTGTTTGGTGACCGTTAATTGATGTTTATTTGGAGATGGTGAGACGCGGTCTGGTGAGACGTAGGTTTAGAAAAACATTTTCTTTATCGTGCCAACGTTTCGATCTTTGTTGAGATCATCTTCAGAGCCTGGGATTTATAAACATTGTTTAAATTATACATTGTTGTGTAAATTCATTTTTTAACACCTTACATGAATTTGTATAATTTAAACAATCCTTATAATTCCTAGGCCCTGAAGATGATCTCAGTAAAGATTGAAACGTGGGCACGATAAAGAAAATATTTTTGTAAACTTACTTCACACCAGACCGCATCTCACGATCTCCAAATAATCGTTAATTTATTTTTACAAATTTTAAATATATGTTATTATTCGTTAATCTTTTAAAGTTTTTTTTTTAAAGCAAATGCTAATTTATATTTACAATTGAGATTTTTTCCCATTTTACCGATGGTTTAAAAAAGAATACATAAATGTCTAAAATAATAAGCTTATGCATATTTTTATACTACCCTGTATAAAATTGGCAAGAGGGCACGTCGATTCGATTTTACATAATAAGGCAATCGCTGTCTATTTAATATTGCGATTGAGTTGTACAAAACCCGGTTACATATTCATTTAGACCTTCCTTTATACATTTAGACGTCTCATTTAGTCTTATCGTAGGTAAATTTGAAACGTTTTCTAAGTATAAAATGAAAATGCCCGTAGCATTTGTACCATAGTGGACTGCCCATGCTCGCTGTTTGGTCAATCAGACGTTTAAGACTTAGCCGTTTTTATTGCTAGAAGAGGGATTTGTGACGTACTCTGTACCCCTCTACCTACAACCCCTGTCTTCGCCAGTCACAACACTCTTCCCTCCTTTTTTCTCAAAAACCCATCCCTTTCAGCCTTATGTTATTTTCCGTCGCTCTCTTCTCCGCCAGCTCTCGGAACGAGCACAACTCCTATCGCCCTTGTGTAATTAACAGTAATTAACTACCGCATAAAATCGCCCTTTCATCGCCGTTTCTTAAAGTCTCATTGCCACGCGAATCTCAACGGATTACTACCCGAACCCTTCGAATCGCCATACGACCTTCAACTCCGCGTGCATCCCATCTCACCTCATGGTCGTAAACATATCATCGCCATTTTCCCTTAATAATCCTCATCTCCGTTGATTCCCTTTACATCATTCATCCTGTGCCCCTTTATATTCATCCCTCGCTCCTCATCATCTTTATACCAAATAACAGTCCTCATCATTTCTGAGAAACTTCCTTTCACCACATCACTGCCATCGCCACCGAATTTCTTCATCCACCTTCATCGCCGCTACTGGAGTCAGGTCAGTGCAACGGCCTAGTCGTCGCCCAACTTCCCAGCATATCGCCTACAGATCCAGTAGCCGGAGCAGCCCCCCACGTGCTTCACTCTTACTACGCAGTGAATCATAATTTCATCATCTCTTTCATTCTTCCTATGTCATCTCCATTATCCTTTACTCAATCGGGAAGTTACACTCCCGTTGGTGCCGAAACATTTAACTCCCTTTCCTTCTTTTATAATTTATATCTCCTATCTTTGGTGGTGTTCGTCGGCGCCATTTTGTGAATTGGTTGTTGGCAAACAGCTCAAATACTTGTATATCTCAAAAAATTTACTCTCTATTTTTTCAGTTTATACTAAAAATTTATGATATAATTTTATGCTATCATCCCTTAAACATTATTGTTCGATAGCTTCGTTGTTAATCTACTTACAAACAGCCAGAACACGTAAACCAGTATGATGTGCAATGCAAGACAAAATGGACACAGTTCGCGTCTTCATCATCTAACCTCTTAATATTACTGATTTACATTAGCTCAAATTTGCATGTACATATCAAATCCTATGCAAAAACCCCTCCAACAAAATGGTAGTGATTTAGCGGGGAGTAGGAAAAAAGTAAGGAATTCCACCCTGGACATAAAGGGTCAAACCGGATTTTCAACCTGTAAGGGACAACGACTTGATCAAAAAAGAAGGCCGATTTTGAAGCTGAAAGGGGCAGAGACATGATCTGCAAGAAGAGCGATTTTGAACCTAGAAGGGACACCTTTTATATTTATAAGAAGGGTCTGATTGAGAGTTTTGGCCCCTAAAAGGAGCTGATCTTGATCCTCAGAAAGGAGTTGACATTAATTTTAATAGGTACTTTGGTCACATTAAAAAAATTTCAATTTGTTAAATAAAAGTTAAAAAAATTAATTTGATTTCTTATTTATATTATATTTCGTGGTCCGATTGACCAAATAACTTCTTTCAATTAATTAATCTTTATGTAAGGTATTATTTGAAATAAAAAAGCCAGCGTCACGGACGGGATTCGAACCCACGACCTTCGGCTAGATACGTCGCTGCTCTACCACTTGAGCTATCGTGACCTCGATCCACTCGGACATCAACGCGCAACGATCGAATGCGAAGGTCATGAGTTCGAATCCCGCTCGTGACACTAACTTTTTCATTTCAACCAATTCCTTACATAAAGATTAATGAATTTAAATTTCAATGTAAATTTGTATTGTAGAAGTAAAAAAATTGAATTTGCTATACAACAGTTAATATTTTAATTTGCATATATAAAGTGAAAGTTAAATTTTAACTGAAATTTGTAAGGTTGCCAATTTTTACAGTTCAAAGGTTTCTTTTTTTCTTAAAAAATGAAACTAAATTAAATAAATATAAATTCATTTATTCTAATTTCATTTGTTTATTTCATTGTTAATGGTTGGATCTGGTCCGACTCTATATAAAAAAAGTAAAAAATAAACATTAAATTAAATAAAACTAAATAAAAAATAACTTATATGCATAGAATCTGTTTTGTGTTGCTTATAAATGTTATACTAAGAGTTACAAGGGGCTTCGGTGGCCGCAACGGTTTAGGCGTTGACACGGCGCTCATCACTGTAAGGTAAAGGTCCCGGGTTCGAATCCAGCGGCCCTGCATTCGAACCCGACATATTTACAAATGGGCTTTTTTTCAAAAACACCGGCACCCCGAGGGCTTATATGACCTCTGTTGTTGCGAACCCACGTAAAAAAAGTATAAATACTAAGAGTTACATTATTTGCTAATTTATTTACTTGTTGAAGTGGTCTAATGAACAAAGCTTTTATACAAATACGACGCATATATTTCGCGTTCCTCAGGGCAAATTTATGAAAACAATAAAAAATATAAGAGTTCTGGAGTCCACATGGACTCTCCGTTAAAAGTCCTTAGTCATAAAAACTACAATAAAACGATTATTTATTAAAAAAAATTTCTTATAACATTTTTTAAGATACTATTGCTTTCGATTGATAAAGAGGTGTGTAAAAAAGTTGTTAAAGTCCTAAATATTCATTTGTGAAATAATTGTTATAATAGAGTTTTTGTAACTAAGGACTATTGCGAGAAAACCTACACCATCGCTCCATAAGAATATAAATATATATTTATATTATATGCAATACTTTTATATATGGAATGTGATTTTTAGTAGTATTATTGTTATAAAATATAATTAATTATGATTAATGAAATTACAATAGTTGTCATCATTGAATTATAGCCCATACTAAAAAGTTTTAGTAGTAAGTATTAATTCCCTAATTTTCGTGGTCCGCTTGACTAATTAACATTTTTCAACTAATTATGATTTTTTAGTTGAGATAAAAAAAGTCAGCGACACGAGCGGGATTCGAACCCACGACCTTCGGCTAGATACGCCGCTGCTCAACCACTTGAACTGTCGTGACTCCGATCTACTCCGACACTAACTTCCCATCTCAACCCCACCTTTGGAATTTTCCCTCCTTTTTACCATTTTTCAAACAGGTAGAGTAAAAATCTTAATTAATGGAAGGTAAGTATTAATTTTTTATATAAATATTAGCTACAAAACTACAGTTACTCAACTCCTTGTTTTCCGTATTTTTTAATTTTTTGAAAATATAGTTGCCAGCACCGACTTCAGACTTGAGACTTTTCTGTAATTCAAACCTTACTTAATCGCTACTACGTACCAGCTATCAGATACGTCTGAAATGAACAAATTTATGGATTGGAAAAGTTCAGTAAAACACTTTACTGTAAATAACCATGTTTTACCAACCTAGGCGAATCAGCAGGTCAGATTTCCACATGAATTCACAAACGTTTCAATCGATGCAAAATATGTAAAAATAATTTTAAAATATTAAAAAATCAACACTACAGCATGCACTTGTAGGCTTTTCATTAAAGCCCACGATCCACTTACTACTTTCATTTTTGTTAAGTTATTGTTAGACATAATAGATCAATAGATTAAACAAAAATATATAAGTTATAAATAAACTAACTCGATTGGAGTTTTTAAAAGTTTATTTATCTTTATTACAGCAGTGCCGATATTCACTCGACTAACGCTACGAAAAGAATATGTCTTGAGGTCAAGGGAAGGAAAAATGTATTATTAGAAGGGGAGAAAGTGCTATTATTAATATATCTATCTACTACGCACTTACAAGTTACTAATAAAATAGTTATTAATATAGCATGATTGGTTATTAATTGATTAATAAAACGAGTGATTCCTGCACTAGCCGATGTCAAATTTTCTCGACAAAATCCACGTGGAGAAGGATGAAAGGATAGAGGAAAAATATAATAGAAGTGACTGAATTTGACAAGATAGTCAAATAAGAAATTAAGGGAGTTTGAAAAGAATTGGGCAGGTCGTATCGTCAGAACAAAAGCACGACTATATTTCGATCCTGATCAACAGAATCTGATCAAGAATCGAAGACGAATTTTTTTTAATGCATACATGAAAATGTCGATGGTTGCTTCCTATTCAATGTTCATGTGAATAGCAGTTTCTTCCTCCTCGATGTATAATCTGCAAATCGGGTCATCATAAAATATATCACAATTAATTAAGGTTTTTAGTTGAGATGAAAAAAAGTTAATGGCACGAGCGGGATTCGAACCCACGATCTTCGGCTTGATACGCCGCTGCTCTACCACTTGAGCTATCGTGACCTCGATCCACTCGGACATAGTTATATGAGTTTTCCCACCTTTTTGCCATTTTTCAAATGTCGTGTAATCGGATTGGATTCTCGGCGACAAATGAAATGGCCACGGAGAGCTTTGAATGAAGGTTGAGTGAAATATACTTCATTTTAATTCATTAAATTCACTAATTTCGTGGTCCGCTTGACCAATTAATATATTACAATTAATTAACGTTTTTAGTTGGGATTTTAAAAAATTGAAAAATGGCAAAAAGTAGGGAAAATTCAAAAGGTGGAGTTGAGATGGGAAGTTGGTGTCCGAGTGGATCGAGGTCACAATAGCTCAAGTGGTAGAGCAGCGGCGTATCTAGCCGGAGATCGTGGGTTCGAATCCCGCTCGTGCCATTAACTTTTTTTCATCTCAACTAAAAACCTTAATTAATTGTAATGTATTAATTGGTCAAGCGGACCACGAAATTAGTGAATAATAAATATATTTATAAATATATATGAAGTTTAGAGCCTTTTCACTCGCCTTCACTATCTAATCATGGTTATCAGGTTTGACGATGGCTGTTTAACCAATTTCCGCCACCTCTAGGGTTTGTCCATTTGCAATTACGTTTATCCACTGTTTATTTTACCTCTCATTTCTATACGACTCTAATTTTTTTCTTAAAATGATTTATTATCCAAAACGCCATCGAATTCGAACTTATTAGTTTGCAAAATAATTAAACAAAATATATCCAATTTTTGTCAATTAGTTTTTGAAATTACACGTTCTAGCGGGGTTGCATAACGCAAAAAAAGGATTTGTATAACCAATTTTTTCGCATGAAATGTACGATTCCAAATGAAAATTTAATATAAATCAACAAAACTAGTTGACTGTGATGATAAACATAAAGATAAATTGGTCGGAACTTACTTGGTTTGTTGAAACCCATGAGAGTAAACAGACCCCGTCGAGTGAACAAATATTAGATCAGTTAAACATGTGTTCTCCGACTCGTAAACAAACACCAACACCAACTATTATATACTAGGTACCAGCGCAATATTGAATTTTTGATCAAGCTAATTGTAAGACAATCAAAAGAAATGAGTTAAAAACAGGTCTTGCACGCCTCTAGCCGATTCGAAAACCGACAATGGGGACAACGAGATCATGTAGGAGATCTTATGACTATAATAGGTCCACCACAAAGTTACATTTTATTAGATTTCGAGGTCCACTTGACCAAATAAATTCTTTTTCAATTAATTAAGGTTTTGGCTGTGATAAAAAAGCCATTGTCACAAGCGGGATTCGAACCCACGACCTTCGGCTAAATACGCCGCTGCTCTACCACCTGAGCTATCGTGACCTCGATCCACTCGGACACCAACTTCCTATCTCAACCCCACCTTTTCGAATTTTCCCTCCTTTCAAATCAAATAAAATACACGACATTTGAAAAATTTTCCCTCCTTTTTGTCATTTTTCAAATAGAATAATTTGATTCTCGGCGGCAAATTTGGTCAAGCGGACCACGAAACCTAATAAAATGTAATAAGCAAAATGAAGTATACTTCACGAAAGCTCTCGGTGGCCATTTCATTTGTCGCCGAGAATCAAATTGTTTACGCCTAAATTTAAATTGTATTTTTGTTTTAATTTATGTTAGAGTTTGTTTGTTCTCGTTGCCACGGGGAACGAATGTTTACGCCTCCCGTTGCTATGGGAACCAAATGTTTACGCTTTCGGTTGCCATGAGCACCAGAGTTTACACGTCGCCGTTGCTACGGTGATTTGTTTTGTATTTTTCATTACCATAGAAACGCCCCTTCTTTTTTTGTCAAGTCCAGTCAACTGGACCAGTCGCGTCTCAACCGCCAAGAAGACAGCATACGCTCTGTTTCTTAAATTTAGATGTTTCAGGCAGTAATTTTGTATAAGTTATTTTGTATTGAGAATCGATAGTTCAACGTTCTGTTCTGTTCAACAATACGGGCGTTATTATTATTATTATTCGTCCGCCGCACTATAATCAGTTGTGTTCTATGTCTTCATTCACAACGACCGCACGCCTGACATCTTCCCGCACCGCAGCAAAAGTGGACCCGACTTCATCAGTCTTTCCCGCACAACCACAACGCCACATCACATCTATACATCAAGAGTACTCACAAGTGAACTTTTAGTTTAATTTAAATATATATATATTTTTTGTATCTTCATTCTAACTTAGTTTTTTCTTTCATTTCTAAATTCATTGAATAGCTCTTCCGTTATTTCTCGGTTTAATTAATTTTTTAATTTAAAACTAATACTATAATTTTATTTGATAGTATTATTATTATTGCAATAAGAAACTAACTTTGTTTACTTTTGCCGTAACTTATCTGTCTTTTCTTATAATATATTTGTTATTTATATTATATAACATTTTATTTTGCATGTTACTGCCTATTGAGGCTATCTTAACGATTTTTAATATACAGAAACTCTAGATCCAGTCAAATGAATGATTTGAGTGGCAAAGTGTCGTAAAATAGATCTGGCAACACATTTGGGAAAAAGATTACCTCCCACAAACGGACGAGGTCGCCGAATACCCAACACAAATAGATTACACGACTTTTGAAAAATGGCAAAAGGAGGAAAAATTCAAAAGGTGGGGTTGAAATGGGAAGTTAGTATCCGAGGGGATCGAAGTCACGAGAGCTCAAGTGGTATAGCAGCGGCGATTTAGCCGAAGGTCGTGGGTTCGAATCCCGCTCGTGCCATTGACTTTTTTATCTCAACTAAAAAACCATAATTAATTGTAATATATTAATTGGTCAAGCGGACCACGAAATTAGTGAATTTAATGATTTAAAATGATGTATACTTCACTAAAGCTCTCCGTGGCCATTTCATTTGTCGTCGAGAATCCAATCCGATTACACGACATTTGAAAAATAGCAAAAAGGAGGGAAAATTCAAAAAGGTGGGGTTGAGATGGGAAGTTGGTATCCGAGTGGATCGAGGACACGATAGCTCAAGTGATAGAGCAGCGTCGCATTTAGCCGAAGGTCGTGGGTTCGAATCCCGCTTGTGATACTGACTTTTTTTATCACAACCAAAACCTTAATTTATTGAAAACGTAATTGCAAAGGGTACATTTTGTCTTAAAAACGTTCGATTGCCAAAAAATACACCCAAATTTATTGAACTGCAACATAGGGACTATTATTGTTAAGAATTTTTAAAGCAAATTAGGCAAACGTTGATTCATA
>NW_019392673.1:3405539-3410539 GCF_000648675.2 Cimex lectularius | reverse complement strand
GGATTCGAACCCACGATCTTCGGCTAGATACGCCGCTGCTCTACCACTTGCGCTATCGTGACCTCGTTCCACTCGGACACTAACTTCCCATCTCAACCCCACCTTTTGAATTTTCCCTCCTTTCAAATCAAATAGAATACACGACATTTGAAAAATGGCAAAAAGGAGGGAAAATTCAAAAAGGTGGGGTTGAGATGGGAAGTTGGTATCCGAGTGGATCGAGGAGTCACGATAGCTCAAGTGGTAGAGCAGCGGCGTATCTAGCCGAAGATCGTGGGTTCGAATCTCGCTGGTGACACTGACTTTTTTATCTCAACTAAAAACCTTAATTAATTGAAAGATATTAATTGGTCAAGCGGACCACGAAAACTAGTGAATTATCAAAAGCTTTTGAAAAGTCAGTGTAAATACAATCAACTTGTCCTTTGGAAAAAGATTGTAATATATAATCTTGAAATATAATAAGTTTGTTAATGTAGATCTTTTCGAATGAAAACCATGTTGATTTGGAATATTAACTTTTTTAAATATTGCGTTTAAGAAATTTAACGTGATATTTTCAAAAACTTTGCCTACAGCAGATTGTAAACAAATTGGTCTATTATTATAAATTTCATGTGAGTACAAATACTTTGTTTGGGTCTAAAATTTTTAGCATTGCATAAATTCACTTTTTTCACATCCTACATGTCTATAAATGATGAACGGTGGAGTGAGTGCGATGTTCAATCCTTTTTAAAAAGATAGTTCCTTCTCACACTAAGTGGTTTTCCAACGATCAGGATTTCGAGCTTTTAGCTTTTCATCAGATTTCAACAACTTACTGTGAGTAGGAACTATCTTTTAAAAGGGATCTTACATGTTTTTGTTAAATTTAAACAATGTTTATAAATCCCAGGCCCTGAAGATGATCTCAATAGAAATCGAAACGTTCGCACGACGAGGAAAATGTTTTTCTAACGGTCCACCAGACCGCATCTCACGATCTCCAAATAATTATAAATATTACTTTCATTACTATTTTTAAAAACGAGAACTATATAACTACATAAGGACAAATTCCTGTAGATAGGAATTTATTAAAAAGTGAAACTAAAATGGGAGCAATAGGAAGTTGGTAATATTTTATTATGTATTCCATCCGGTCCTGCACTTTTATTTACCATTAGAAACGAGACTACCTTTAATATTTTTTCAAGAGTAACTGTTATTGTACATAGGTTTATACAAGTGTAACATTTAAGAGGGTTTGTATTCATAAACGTAAAGCATTGATGATTTTAAAGAATAAAAGCTAGAGAGGAATTGGCAAAGAGAATGGAAATTGAAAGCATATCAGAGGCTTCTAAATTACTTAAAACATTTTATCAGAAAAAAATTGAACTTTTTTAAGACCTTAAAAAAATTTCCAATTCTACTAGCATTTCAAATAGATTTTTTAATATTAGCGAATTATATAATTGTGTAATTATTATTTTTTCATGCTTTTTAATTAACCTGTACTCAGGGGGTTGATTTATTTATTGGTTATGTACGTGAAAACGTTTTGTAAAAAATTTTTTGTCTAATAATGTTCTAAATGGTCGTTTAACAATTAACCCATCATCTATGGCTAAACGAAAAAACGCAAAAATTGAGTAAATATAAATTTTAAATTAATGTTATTTGTATTTATTACAGATTTTGATACAAAAATTAAAAACAATATGTCTAATAATGTATGTTTTTTAGTGGCCTGTTGTTTCATAATTTGTCGTGAGCGAAAAAGAATGAGGTAGTTTAGAAAAACGCCTTTTTTCCCAGGTCGTTTCGACCTTTATTTGGGCCATCTTCAGGGCCTAGGTAAATTACAAAACCAATCAATATATGTTTTTTACGTGTAGAAATGTGTGGTGATTAGTGACCGTTAATCGATAATTATTCAGAAATCGTGAGATGCGGTCTGGTGTGATAGGTTTCAGAAAAACATTTTCTTTATCGTGCCACGTTTCGATCTTTATTGAGATCATCTTCAGGGCTCAAAGTGTTTGTCTTCTGTGTAATTGTGCCATTCTTGCGTGTCGTGTTGAGAGTGCACTCAGCCCTGAAGCCCTGAAGATGATCTCAATAAAGATCGAAACGTGACACGATAATGAAAATGTTTTTCTGAAACCTATCACACCAGACCGCATCTCACGATTTCTGAAAAATTATATGTTTTTTTAATTTAAACAGGCCCTGAAGATGACCCGAATAAAGGTCGAAACATCGGACAAAAATGAAGAAGGTGTTTTTCTAAACTACCTCATTCTTGACACGACTTCAACGAATTTCATGTAATATAACCTGTAAAAATAAACTGGAAAAGTCACTAAAAATGTTAAATTATTGTAGTGATTAGTTTTTTAAATGTTTTTAATATTTTTTTATTTTTTGTTATAATCTTCTTCGTTTTATACTAATTATTTGTTATATATTAGTTAACTCGTAATCCTTATCTATAAACGCTATTATAGTTGGATCATTTTTGCATGTGTTATTTACAACAGAGCATTAAAACTACATCATGTTATAAAATTCTACTTCAAAAATAGTTGTTGACAATGTTGCCAGTTTATAAAACACCACATCATTTACCATAATATTCCATGTTTTCCACTTAGCTCGTATATCTTTGAAAATCAGTTTTTTGCTTGCAGCCCCTAGGCCGAAGTACTTTATCCTAAATTGGGGGCAATTTTACGAGTTATTACAGTTGTTTTGAATATTCCCGTAGGGCCGAGCCCTTCGAGCGGCAAAAACTATTGCCCGGACATGGCGAGCATATGGAGAAGGTCTCGCCTCTCTTATCGCAGGCTTGAAACTCACGTCTGATATGGCGACATTTCTGCTCCGCCGCGGCCGAGTTTTAGCACTAAATTGTTGAGTGGGTTTCCTTTCTTATGGGCATATTTCATGAGACGGCCCTGGGGAGGAGGTCGGCGCAGGTTGTACAATTTGAAATATTACAGGTGAGCCCGAGTGGAAGACGCCGCAGAAATCTGAGAAAACCACTTACATCCATACCCAGGACAGCCCTTTTCTTATCCCGCCCAAATCCCTATTTCTCGTTCTCTCTCCGAGGATTGCGTCCTCTTCTTTTTATAATGAGAGATACTGTATGCAATTTGTTGTACTAAACCTAAAATACTTTATTACTATATATTTTGTATTGTATTTTGTTTAGCAACCATTTATAATGAAAAAACAAATTTTCTTTATACCCCACCCTTCTTCAATTGCAACCAGAATATTAGATGAACGCACATAAATTTTAACTATTAGTGTTTCAAGGATTCAACAAAACATCTGCTCATATTTATTACGTGTCTAACCACACAATAAAGAAATGTTTCCTTACTTATTTTACATCATAAAATATTCTACAAAAGAATGTACACTCCGTAATCGAAAATTATTATATGATGGGGCAAATTTTTAAACATTAATTTTATTTCAATAATTATTAAAGGAATATTTTTATGTGTGGTGATTAGTAACCGTTGGTCTATGATTATTTGGAAATCGTGAGATGCGGTCTGATGTGACGTAGGTTTCAGAAAAACATTTTCTTTATCGTGCCAACGTTTCGACTTTTATTGAGATCATCTTCACGGCTCAAAGTGTTTGATTTCTGTGTAATTGTTCTATTCTTGCTTGTCGTGTTGAGTGCCCCACTTGTGCACTTGGGGGATTTCCGAATAATTATTTTTTTTATTAATAGCAGCGTTAAGTACATAGTGTAGATACAGTAAGAAACAGTTCATGGCTCTATCTCTATTCCCAAAAAATACGTATATTACATGTAATATTTACAATATATTAGGAGAAAGAGAAAGAAAGAATAGGAGAGGTATGGTATGGGTAAAGGTAGAAGAAAAAAGAAAAATGAAGAACAAAATCAAACAGACATAAATAGTAGATAGGATTGGTTTAGAGAACGACAGATAAAGAAATCACAAAAAATGGGAGAGAGAGTGTAAAAGAAAGAGAGAGAGTGGGAGGGAGAGAGAGAGATAGATAGATAAAGAGGGAGAGAGGGAGAGTGAGTGTAGGAGATAGATAAATACAGAGAGGGAAAGAGAGTAAGAGATAGATAAATTGAGAGAGAGGGAGAGAAAAAGAGAGGGAGAAAGAAAGAAAGAGAGAGAGAGAGACATAGAAAAATAAGTAAAAAATTGATTGCATGTTATATAGTTAAATAGAGAAATAAACAAATAAATAAATATATATATTGAAATAAAGAGATCAGGGATGAAGCCTTGTACGTGACATTGCACTCAACAATAAATAAATACATATATATATATATATATATATATATATATGTCTTATAGCACTTAGTGGCTCAATCCACCTAAGAATTGCCAGACTTGTTAGCTCTTTTCGACTTGTTGGCTCCTTTCGCACTTGTTGGCTCCCGGAAAAAAAATAAAAAATCAAAATTTTGATATTTTTGGGATCAGGGAATTCCGGAGGTTACAATAGGATCAAAATATATAAATGATGTAATAAGTGTTATTAAAATCATATCCATATATGCTCGGATATACCATTTTACCAAATTTTATACTTCAGCACTTGGTGGATCTTATGGAATCGACTTTGTTGATCCTTTTTGCGACGTTGCCGTTCTCTCACCACGATTTTTTTCTTTCTACGAATTCTGAAGTACGAGCCGTGGGCATTATTTCGCATTTTGTTTGCCATTCATAGTGAAATGACTTTTAAATTTAAATAAATAATTAAAAGTTTTATTTTGATGTTATCATTTGCTCATCAATTTAGCGAATACATACACATCACAGAAGAGTGCGCGACATTAGACACAACCAATACAAATAATGATTTCCAAAATTGCATGTACGATTTTGTTTCCGTTTTGAACCGAATTAGATGAAAACGTAGTCAAACCATTTTCCTGAGTTACCCATCGCTTTTCCTCTTATATCTCGTGGACGGCTCGGTCGATTTTCTTACTT
>NW_019392673.1:3218618-3405397 GCF_000648675.2 Cimex lectularius | reverse complement strand
TATATATATATATATATATAGTTATTATAGATTGTTAGATAGATAGTTAAATGTAGAAAAAGAAAAGAAAGAAATAGTAAGAAAGAGAGAATGAGAGAGAAAGAGATAAATAGATATATTGATTGCTTGATAGGTAGAGAAATAAAGAGATAAAGACAAAGAGAAAGGATAAATAGATAGTTAATCCCTAATTGAAATAATTATTCAGAAATCGCGAGAACATTTTCTTTATCGTGCCAACGTTTCGATCTTTATTGAGGTCATCTTCAGGGCCTGGGATTAACAAACATTGTTTACATTTAACAAATACACATCCTAAATGTATTTGTTAAATGTAAACAATGTTTGTAAATCCCAGGACCTGAAGATGATCTCAATAAAGATCGAAACGTTGGCACGATAATGAAAATGTTTTTCTGAAACCTACATCACACCAGACCGCATCTCACGATTTCTGAATAATTATCGATTAACGGTCACTAATCACCACACATTCCTAATTGAAATGTGAGCCGTTCCCCGTCTTTGAAGTTCTAGTTGTTAAAGTAAGAACAAAAAATTAGTTTAAACCATCATAGAAAACAGGCTGTTAATCGAAAGGTGCGATCATCCAGACTCGGCAAAGTGATGTCACCCAAAAATCTGGGAATCATAACTCTGCAGTAGTTATGCAGTTGGATCTCCCGACTTTTGCTCTTTTTTCACCCGTATTCCGGTAGAGAAAATGGTATTAAAAGGGATGATCTGGAAATCAAAAGTCAGTCAATACCAAAGACAATACCAAGGCGGTCGCCTCAGAACACTGTCCTCTGACTTTTCAGAAGACTCCCCCCCAGAACAGTCGACTCCAGGTGTCGATCGGAACAGAAGCAGCCACACTCCGTCTTGTACTCAAAAAGCGGTCAGCCAGCTATAACTAGAGAGAACGAGCCGTTGTAGCCCATCGGATCAGGTCGACGGTCAGGAAATCGAAAGGCACTAGAGTTGCTATAGATATTAATCTTTTGAGTAGTTTGGGGTATGTCCCTTTGTTAATAGATTCATCAAAGATTTGTTTTTTGTTTTTGAACATTTAAAAGGCGAAATTATGTTAAATGAAAGAATATCCACTCTGGTTTATTAAATTCTAGAATCTTACCTTCCGTTTCACAAGAATAAATAGAAAAGCGTTTATGCGGAATACTCTTTAATCGCTAAGACAAAAGCGAGCGAATATACAGGGATTATTTGGCCGCCGCCGCTTACACTAATTTCGTCTCTAGAAATCATTGAAACTATTTAATCTGCAATTATTGAACTTGAATTACGCTCGGTGGGAAAATAAAAATCATTAACAAAGGTCGACCATGTGCAATTGGTTACACTTTAAATGTCAAACCTTCTCTGCTAGTTTTTAAATATCACGGTGACAATAAATAAAACTAAAAACCGACCTAGTTCAGTAAATGTCGCCAAGTGATTCGAACGGAGGATTTTTAAAAAAATTATTATTTATGTTTATTTTGTTTGGTATATAAATGTATGAAAACTAGCTGTGGGGATTAGTATTAACGTCTGATAAAACGGAGTCAGCTTTTCGCCTGCTAACATTGACTTGAGGGCGGAGAACGACAGTATCTTTCTGGCTAATGAATTTTTCATGAATACTTTTTTTCCTGCTACGGCCGAGTCCCTCGTCTCGCAGATTGGGTGTGTCCAGGATTTGCATTAAGTTTTTAGGCCAGGCATCCACCTCACTTATATGACCATACGCAAAGTGAACGCCTCCGCCAAAACTTTTCCCTCCGAGCTTACTTTTTGTCTGTGTTCTTCTCGCCATTTAGCATTAATATTTATATTTCAAACAGGTTTTGTTTCCTGTGACTAAAATATACAGAAAAACTAGCAGTTGTTAATTTTTTTTAAATGTTATAAACTGAAACAAGGAAAGCTTAATCAAAATTCTGAATATTTTATAAAAAGGTTTTCTTCACAATTCTTGAAATAACATAATTACAACGGTTTACATAAAGTACCACCATTACTGTGAAAACAGTACGCTACACGAACACAACCAATACATTTAATTAGCTAATGGATTTCTGTATAAACGAAGCGCTTGTTACCGTTATCCGCTATTTGGTTTTTGTCTTGGCAAATTTATTTCCCAAGCGAAAACGTTGAATGGAACCGCCCGCTTTAGTTAAATATTAGCACAAAAACCAATTCTAAATAAATTATACAAATGGGAGACAAGAAAGATTTCCATTGTGGCAATTCGACACAGTTTGAAAATAAACGGTTAAATGACAGGAGGAATAAAACAATTCTGTATTATTTTTATTTAGTTTTTACATAATTGAAATTAAATATGGTTATTGAACGGATATATCTGGTTATTATTTTATTACTGTAATTACTCAAAAACAAAAACCGGACACTCGCATTTGGCTGTTTATTAAAAACTGTATGAGTTTTAACGAGATATTACCCACAACACACTTATTTTATTATTATTTGGAAATCGTGAGATGCGGTCTGATATGACGTAGGTTTCAGAAAAACATTTTCTTTATCGTGCCAACGTTTCGATCTTTATTGAGATCATCTTTAGGGCCTGGGATTTATAAACATTGTTTAAATTTAACAAATACATATAGGATGTGGAAAAATGTGAATTTGTACAATGCAAAAAATATATTTTTTTATATTCAATTAAAGTATTTCTACTCACTCAAAGTGTTTGTTTTCTGCGTAATTGTTCCATTCTTTTTTGTCGTGTTGAGTGCCCCACTTGGGTACTTGGGGGATTTCTGAATAATTATTTTTTATTAATAGCAGCGTTAAGTACATAGTGTAGATACAGTAAGAAACTGTTGGTGACTCTATCTCTATTCCCAACAGATACGTATACTACATGTAATATTTACAATATATTATGAGAAAGTGAAAGAACGAATGAGACAGGTATGGTATGGTAAAAGAAAAATGAAAAAAAAAAATCAAACAGACATAGATAGTAGATAGGATTGGTTTAGAGAAAGACAGATAAAGAAATCAGAAAAAATGGGAGAAGAGTGTAAAAGAAAGAGAGAGAGTGAGAGGGAGTGTAAGAGAAAAATAGAAAGAGAGATAAATACAGAGAGAGGGCGAGAGAGTAAGAGATAGATAAATTGAAAGAGAGAGAGAGAAAGAGAGAGGACGAGAGAGAGTGTGCATAAGATATAGATAAATAAAGAGAGAGAGAGAGAGAGAGAGAGAGAGAGAGTGAGAGAGAGAGAGAGAGAGAGAGAGAGAGAGAGAGAGAGTATGTATATCACGTACACCATATATATAGATTACACGACATTTGAAAAATGGCAAAAAGGAGGGAAAATTCAAAGGTGGGGTTGAGCGGCGTATCAAGCCGAAGGTCGTGGGTTCGAATCCCGCTAGTGCCATTGACTTTTTTTATCTCAACTTAAAACCTTAATTAATTAATTGATATTAATTGGTCAAGCGGACCACGAAAACTAGTGAACTTAAATTAGGTTAAATTAAAAACAATAAAAACAACATAATATAAAAATTAATTTTTTGATATTATATTGTTTTTAGTTAATTCCATACTGTTAATGTTTAGGTATTGAGCTTCACCTAATTTTAAATAATCAATATAACTGCAGTTTCTTGTTCTCAAGATATATTTCAACACTCATCGAGTTAAAGTAGGAAAAATAATTGTTTTTTAATTTGGTTTATTAAATGATATAACATGTTCTAACTGCGATATTTTCCTAAAATAAATAGGCCCAGATGATGACGATATAATTATAGAAAGCTCGGCAAAAAGTTAAAGAATTTTCGTTCTGTTGTGACCTCAACGAAAATAATTTGTATTATAAATTCATGAATTTCTGATTTCGTTTAATTTCTTTTACTTTAAAATAAGTCCTTAACAATCCAAAAGTATTACACACAGAACAAAACAAAGAAAAACGTAAGTAAGAAAAATAATTGTTTTTTAATTTTGTTTTTTTAAATAATATAATATGTTCTAATTGTGATATTTTCCTAAAATAAATAGGCTGATGACGGTATAATCGTGGAAAGCTCGACAAAAACTTAAAGAATTGTCGTTTTGTTGTGACCTCACCGAAGATCCTTTTTTTCCATGTTGTTCAAGAGCAGGTCGATACACCATCTCATCTTTAAAAATTATTTAATTATGATGGTTGCAAAGAAAATTCCCAAAACACCTGAAAATTATTTAGTTATAGTGTAAATTTAACTAACTATTTATTACCTGGTTTTGCTCTTAATAATGCATTAATTATTCAATATGAAAATGTCACCAAGTTGTCAAAAAGAAAATACCAAGTATTTTAAAAGATGTATAATACAATAAGTAGATAAGAAGTTTAACTTGAGCCTTCACCTGTCTGTACAACCTACGATTTTATATTATTAGACCATAGTAAATGACGTAAACTCCTAGTTCATAAGTATACTTTGTTGTAAATAAACAAAACAAGGTACTGTTTTGAAGACTGTTTTTGAGGAATGTTTACACTCCCCGATTCCACTATCTCTTTCTCATAAAGCATTTTTACCTTCTGACGTTCATTCTAACATACGACACCTAAAATCAAAGAAAGCTCCAGGTTTTGATCTTATTTCTCCAAAAAATGTTTCAACTCCTTCCAAAATAGGCCATCATATTCCTTACATATCTATTTAAAAGTGTTCTTCGTACAACCTACTTCCTTAGAGTTTGGAAATATTTCTGTACCGGAATGTTCCCTAAATCAAAAAAATCAAAACATTGTGCTACTTCATATAGGGCCATTTTGGTTCCTATTGAAAAACATCTTTCCAATGCTAAATTCTCTAAATACGATGCCCGATCATCATCAATTTGGCAAATGGTACTAAACTGTCCACAAATGCGGTCGAGTGGTAGATGTTATCTTCTCCTCAATTGAGATGGGGCAGTACTGACCTGAGGCCTATCTTGGGGCGAGCCAAGCTTTTGATCGAGTTTGGGACCCGGGCTGTTCATGCCCAAGAATATCCTTCCTTTCACCTACTTAAATAATATTCCCCTCCCAACTGACAAGGTTCGGCATGTACATCGACAAACGCTTGACGAGGAATCCTCACACATGTCTGAAACGTTAAGAATTTATGACACGACAGGGCCCTTCCACTACTTCTTGACAAACTGTCTGATTTACATCTTAAAAATAAAAGGCTGCTTTTATATAAAAGTTAAGCCGATATCGACTGGAAGTGTGCGGTTCAGCAGAACATTGCAAAATCCCCCGGGTCCAAACTGCCCAATCTTTAATCTTACAAAAAATCCTTGATGCTCCATTTGATGCATTGAATTTTACAGCTTAAATATCATTTTCGTTCCAGATAAAATCTGTTTCATTATCGCAAATTTCACAAAATCCTCCCAACCACCATAAATCAGCACATTCAAAAACTCGCATCCCGACGAATTCCCTCGAACCCTCCTCGCCGATTGAAGAGAAGATGGCCCGGGGATATGCGCAGTGATAGTGAAACATATATTAATTAAACAGACAACATTTGAACCTCATTGGAGAACTACAAATGGACAATTTTTTCTTTCTTGTTTTTAATTTTGTATTTATTTCTTCTCGTTGTTAATTGTTGCCGAATTGGAGGTAGTTTTAATGTAGTGATAATAATGATTAATAAAAATAAAATAATAATAATAAAAGAATAAAGCACAGTGAGAAAAAAATCATGTATGAGTTCAATAATTGCCTCCATAAACGAGAAAATAGCCAACGACAGCATGAAAAAAATTATATTAGTCATGTAACAATGTTTCATTGACATTTCAAAAAATATTAACATTTCTAAGAATCAATAAAGCTGAAGATTTGTCTAGTAAGAAGTTAACATATAAATGTTAGAGCACTTCTTACAAAAATTAATCAATGAACCTGACATAAATTTTTTCAAATTAAGAAACAAAACAAAAATAAAGTTTCTGTATACTTTTTGTTTATACATTGCCGTACCTTGAGATTGATATATTGAGAAAACCTGAATCACCACGTTTATATCGAGTTTGATTGCTTTTGAACGACATTTTCAATAGTGAAATTTCGATTTGTATATTTTCTTTGTACGTATGTATAATAAGAAATAATGATGATGAAATGTCATCTAATTGTTTAGCTATCACTTTAGTTACATTTTCGCTATAATATGTTTATAATGCTTCTTATCTTTGCTGTTTACTTTGGCCAAATCTGAATTTTTGAATGCAGCAATTTTCCGATAGTGACGTTGGCGATGTAACGATTATCGTCTTCATCCGACCTGTTTTATTTGAACGATTCAATGCTTCGTTTTTCCTTTGTTTGCCTTTATCGTCATGACCTAGTCATTCAGGCTAGATTATCAAACATCAAAACATTCGACCGAACCAAAGGCCCTCATATCTCGCATTGCCATCTCCAAACGCAAATCAAAAGTCTGAGCTAATTCGTTAAAAAAAGGTATAATCTATCAAGAATAAATATTTTTATGTGCTGATATCATTGGCAATTTAAGAGGTTAATGGATTTTTTTCTACTGTGCACGTTCTGGTTAAATAATCTTCATGTTTCATTTGTTAGATTAACTGAGAGGTAGCAGTGCATAACTATTTGAATAAACGACAACGATAAACATCAAATATTAAATCTAGCGCTGCTACCGACATAACTCTAGATTTCTCATTAGCAAGTTTCCTAGATCATTATATCTACTCTGGAAAATCATGTGCTGGGTGTCGCAATGGACGACTTTAGTAGTCCTTAATGCAGGAAATAGTTACAATAAAAAAAGAAGGTTTTTGGCATAGTTTGAACTGAAAAGTGTATTTTATTTGCAAAACGCAAGTGAATCGAGTAAATTGTAAGACATTTTGTTAGAAATAACCGTCATAGAAATAGTGTCGTAAAGGAATAAAATTTAATAAAATACACAATCACTAACTACTGATGGCAATTTACTATGGACTGGTACAAGAAAAATCCTCAAATATAAAAACACATCTCTTCCTTCCACAACGGGCAGATGGAACTTGGGTCAAATCCGAAGAGGACAAATCCCAACTCCTAGCCCAACACCTCTCTGCAAAATCCACACCCAGACATCCAAGACCTCCACCATTCTGAAAAAATCCATAACGAACTTGACGAACCATTACCTCTCTCTCTCCAAAACCTTTCTCCCCTAAAGAAGTCAAGCAGGCCATCCTAAACCTTTCCAAAAAGAAATGTCCAAGTTACGACCTAATCACTCCCATCATCCTATCCCAACTACCTAAAAAAGCCATTATCTTTACAATCTACCTATTCAACGCTGTCCTACGTACAACCCATTTCCCCACCTGTTGGAAATTTTCTTCCACATGGATGCTCCCAAAACGTAAGAAACCAAATCACCTTCCAAGCTCCTATCGACCCATCAGTCTTTTGCCCATTATTGGCAAAATACTGGAAAAACTCCTATTGAACCGCTTGACAAAGGAACTTCCTACAAACACAATTCCCCATCACCAATTCGGCTTTCGGAGTTGCCACTCATCTGTACAACAAGCACATCGCATAATCCACGTTATTTCCTCATCCCTTGAGCTAAAACAGTATTGCCCGGGTGTGTTCTTGGATATACACCGCCTTTGACCGAGTTTGGCACTCTGGGCTGCTGTGGAAACTCAAGAACATCCTACCAGCAACCTATTACCTTATCCTAAAATCCTATCTTAACGATCGTTACTTCCAAGTATCCCAGAAAAATTCATTGTCTCCTATCCATCCTATTCTTGCAGGTGTCCCACAGGGCAGCGTGCTCGCTCCTTTTCTTTATTCAATTTATACCTCCGAACGAAACCAAATCAACGAACATAATGTTTACTCTAAACAAGAAAACACTCTCACCAGTATACTTCAACAACGTTCCCATCCCAATTGCGAACCATGTACGATACCTCGGACTCTACCTGGACAAACGACTGACGTGGAACCCCCATACACGACTTAAGCGCACCGACTGTAATATACGATTTTTCATGCTTAACCGACTACTCGACAGACGATCAAGACTCTCACTAACAAACAAAAGAAAACTTTACATTGCCCTCCTGGCCCCCATTTGGACATACGGACTTGAACTTTACGGTACTAAGCGTTCCAACCTCAATCGAATCCAATCCCTTCAATTAAAAATCCTCAGAACAATAGTACAAGCCCCTTTCCATGTATCCAATCACACCATCCATACCGACCTAAATGTCCCTTTTGTTACCGAGCTAGCCCAATCCCGCTACAAAACGTTCCATTCCAAACTACTCCATCATCCGAACCCTTTCGTCAAAAACCTGTCATCCACCACATTACCTAATAATCCCAACAGAAGACTGAAGCGTCGGTGGCCCCGCGACAACCTTAACAATTGACATCGGTCTCCTACGATNTAAACTTAATTGTTTTAAATAAAGTTACTCCTAACCATCATAATTAAACAATGTTTATAAAAACTTATGAATTTTTGATCTCGTTTAATTTGGTTTACATTAAAATAAAATGTTGTAATTAATATAACTACAAAATTACATGTACTTAGTTTGAAATAAACTACAAAAAAAATATGAGTGCCCTGTTCTGATGCTAACCGACGAAAATGGTGTAATTTTACGAGCAAAACTATGAAATAAATTGTTAATTAAATTTTATGAGCAAAACCGTGTAATAAATTGTTAATTAAATTTTATGGGCAAAACCGTGTAATAAATTGTTAATTAAATTTTATGAGCAAAACCGTGTAATAAATTGTTCCAATTTTCGTATATGTACCGCCGAAGCGAGTTCAATAAATTCTTAGTTAAATTCAATATATCAATAAATCGTACTCCGGTGTTTTGATTAATTTTCTTCCAAACCATTAAAATTAATTTTTTAAATAAAAACGAATTAATTTTTAATCACAGTTAATTTGGTTTATATTAAAATAAGTATGTTGTAATTAATATAACGACAATAATACTTGTAGTTTGAATAAAAATATGATATGTCTTATGTGTTGTGTGTCCATATGTTTTGTCTGAGTGTATGTATTTATTAGCGTGAATGGCGAGGGGTGAGGGTGAAATATAACGTCATCATCACCCCTCGAAGGATGAGAGCGTAAGAGCGTGTGTCCGACCAAACGGAATGAGTGTACTGTATGGATGTATTTATGTGTATGAATGTATTTATTTGTATGAATATAGTGTTTGAAAGGGTAAATAGAATATACACATAGTTGGGGGCTGAAATGACCTAGATGTCGGAAGCCCCAATCAAAAAAAATAAATAAATAAAATAAAATAAAATAAATAAATAAATTAAAAAAAAATATGAGTGTCCGGTTCTTTTGTCTTCGATTGTACTCGATGCGACCCGACGAAAATCTGGAGAGTGGGGATCGCAGAGCGTGGGGTAGATGTGCATGGGGGTAAAGCAACCTGATAGAAAATCGGAGTTTGGATTTGCGTCGGGTAGCATCGGGTAGCGTCGCTTGGCGTAGCATCGGGTAAGTGTGTTCCTGGCTTTAAGACGTTTAAGGCGTTGACACGGCGACTCATTACTGTCGGGGTCCCAGGTTCAAATCCTGCGGCCCTGGATTTGAATCATACTGAACTTAATTTTTTTTTTTAACGTGTGTGGTGTTTAGTGAAGAGTTAGTTAATGATGATTTGGAGATCGTGAGATGCGATCTGGTGTGACGTAGGTTTTAGAATAACATTTTCTTTATCGTGCCAACATTTCGATCTATTAATTCACTACTTTCGTAGTCCGCTTGACCAATAAATACTTGACAATTAATTAAGGTTTTTAGTTGAGATGAAAAAAAGTTAATGACACGAGAGGGATTCGAACCCACGACCTTCGGCTAGATACGCCGCTGCTCTACCACATGAGCTATCGTGACCTCGATCCACTCGGACATCAACTCCCCATCTCAACCCCACCTTATGAGTTTTCTCTCCTTTTGCCATTTTTCAAATGTCGTGTAATCAAGACCACGAAAGTAGTGAATTAATGATTTAAAAATTGACACGACATGTGAAAAATGGCAAAAGGAGGGAAAATTCATAAGGTGGGGTTAAGATGGGGAGTTGATGTCCGAGTGGATCGAGGTCACTATAGCTCAGGTGGTAGAGAAGCGGCGTATCTAGTTGAAGGTCGTGGGTTCGAATCCCTCTCGTGCCATTAACTTTTTTTCATCTCAACTAAAAACCTTAATTAATTGTCAAGTATTTCGTTCTATGTTGAGATCATCTTCAGGGCCTGAAGAAAATGTTGCCCATATTTGAATTATATTATCAATAAATATGCTTACTTAAACTAATAAATTAACAACAATTTCATGAGTCAATGTAATTTAAAAAACTAAGCTCATAATTATTTATTTTTTATAATTAGATGTTATAAAATTTTAACCAACATATTCTTTAAAAACTCACTGTAATATCACTTTTTCACTAATATCACCACAGCAGAAATCATATCCAACCCCGAGAGCCGGTGTTTAAAAAAATGATTTGGAGATCGTGAGATGCGGTCTGGTGTGACGTAGGTTTTAAAAAAACATTTTCTTTATCGTACCAACGTTTCGATCTATGTTGAGATCATCTTCAGGGCCTGAAGAAAACGTTGGCACGATAAAGAAAATGTTTTTTTCGGGGTTGGATATGATTTCTGCTGTGGTGATATTAGTGAAAAAGTGATATTACAGTGAGTTTTTTAAAGAATATGTTGGTTAAAATTTTATAGCAGTACATCTAATTATAAAAATAATTAATTATTAGCTTATTTTTTTAAAATTACATTGAATCACGAAATTGTTGTTAATTTATTAGTTTAAGTAAGCATAATTATTGATAATATAATTCAAATATGGGCATGAATTTCTATCAGCTGTTGATGTTCACCGAGGGACGGCATACTGGAGAGAAAGCATGATGGGCTAATGAATCATCTACTGTTTCTCATGAATATAAATAGGCTCGTTTCAAATTTTACTAATTTACCCTCAGTTTTATTGTCCCCGTGTTCCTGATTGGCCGGTTATTCATTCAATCATCAATTTCTGTCTTGTCATTATTGATTAGTCGGGACGAAATGACGGCGTAAGGAGACAAAATTTTATTGGGCCAACATTTTCCCTGGAGCCTGTTATGGCATTGTCGGGGGTTCGTTACGGGATGGGTTATGAATAAAAGAGCCGAAACTGGGTGGGGATTAAACGGCAATAACATGAGCCGCGGCGATTTTTCATTTATAGTCCCTTTTGACAGTGCCCATGCTACGTTTGAGGGAAAATGACGCCATGCCTTTGACAGGTTAATTCACGCACCAGTTAAGAGATATGCCAAAAAAATCTCCCCCCCCCCCAGCTACTATTGGTGCATAAAAGTTTGATGCAAATTTACAAATTCATAGTCTTGTAGAAACGATCATTTTCAGAAAACGTTTAGTTGGTTCCGATCGTATTGACCCAGTCTACCTCCTTGTTTGGTTCCGTGATTTTTTTTTAGTTCGTCTCTTTTTATAGCATCGTAAAATGTGGAAAGAGTGGGTCGGCCTTATCATTGTACGTACTAAAGGACATCAACCCCGTGGTTCAACTATTTCCGAAAAACAAGAAAAAAAGAAGGAAAAGCCAATTTGTAAGTGCCTGAGACCCTTACAATAATGAGTCGCAATGTCATGGCTTAACCGTTGTGGTTGTTAAATCGAGTAGTTAGTTTGCCTTCCCGTAATCATTAATTTTTTATAATCCCTATGTTAGAGTTAGAGTTACGATAAGTGATCTAAAGTATGCATGTGTGGTTTGCACAGGTGTATAGAAAAAAAAGGATAGAAAAATGGATAGTGAGAGAAACTTGAAAAAAAGGGAAAATTAAAACAAGGGAAACTCAGAGAAAAAAAAGGTATCTAGGTAATTAAAGAGGGAGAAATTCAAAGTGAGAAAGAGTGAGAGGGAGAGAGAGAGAGAGAGAGAGAGAGAGAGAGAGAGAGAGAGAGAAAGGAGATTGCGATACTAAGAGAAAGAGAGATAACAGAAAAGGATAGATAATAGAAAAAAGAGAAATTTAACGAAAAAGTGATCTGTAGATAATTAAAAGAAGATAAATTGAAAGCGTGAGAGATTGAGACAGTAGGAGAAAAGAAGACATGCTTAAATAATGGAGATAGATAGATAGACAGATAATGTGAGAGATAGATAGAGAGAAGATAGAAAGAGAGAGAGAGAGAGAGAGAGAGAGAGAGAGAGAGAGAGAGAGAGAGAGAGAGAGAAAGAGAGAGGGAGAGAGTGTAAGATTTAGATAAATAGATAGAGAGAGAAAAAAAGAGAGAGAGAGAGTTTGCAAGAAATAGATAAATAAAGAGAGAGTAAGAGATAAATAAATAGAAAAAATAGAAAGAGAGTGAGAGAGAGTAAGAGAGAGAGAGAGAGAGAGAGAGAGAGAGTGTGTGTGTGTAAGAGATAGATAAATAGAGAGAGGGAGAGAGAGAGACAGGGAGTGAGAGAGAGAGAGAGGGTGAGAGAGAGAAAGAGAGGAAATAAATAAATAGAGATTGAGTGAGAGGAGGAAGACGAAAGACTGAGTATGTTAGGCAAATACTTTACAATAGAATATCTGCCTTCATTGCAGTTTTTGTGCATAATTTGCAAAATAGATTGGTTAGTTTGTACGTTTGTATGTGAATGTCCGCCAAGTATGGCCTCTTTATGCAAGTGTTTTGTTTACAGTTTGTGTTTTGTTTTAGCCATTGTTGTATGCTCGTAATTAAGCCCGATTGACTAAATTTTCTAGTATTTTTGTAGCATTTGCATACACAATTGACCTCTTTCATAAAAACCAATGGTAGAATGAATATTGTTTAACAAAACCAATTCGTCAATTGACGACTTGTCAGTTAATTATAATAACATTAGACCATAAAAATTGTAAATTAATCTATAAAGTTTAACATTTAGTTTAGATCATTGATGTTGGAGAAGGATGAGAGTGTATAAATCGGTTTATTATAAGTCGATGAAAGTTTTTTTACTCATTAAGAATTATTTACTCTCTAAACGTTCTCCCTATTATTATTGGTTTCTGCAAACATAAAGCAGTATTTAGATTATTGAAGGTTTTAATTAAACATTATTACAGTAATCAATATTTTCTAAGGTTATTAACATATCTATACATTTAAATGAACAAAACTCTACTTCAAATATTGATAAGCTACAATATTAGAGTATGTTTCGAGACGGAAATGTCAGTAATTTTCAATATGATTACAGTGTTCAACGTACAAATTATGGGGTCGTTTGGCTCAGTATGTGTTTCCCGTTAAAAGGATGAAGAGGAAGTTCTACATGTATAATTTGAATATTTTGCCAATATATATATCCAGAGACGGTAAATTGCGTGAGCTTGGCTGACTGAGTTCTTTTTATATGCCACATTTCTCGCTAACACTCCTAGACAGGAGATAAACCAAAATACGATATTAAATAAAGCCGTTTTAAATTTTTGTGCCAATTCTTTATCATTTGTTTGATAAATAAATATACATTTTTCATTTTCAAAAATTTAAATTTAATTTCAAATTTGTTACGTATCCTTCAATTCAGTTGATAATAATCCATTTTACGTTTTAGTGGTCATTGACCAAGTTACTCCTTTCAATTCATTATTCTTTTTATTTAAGGTCTTGGTTGAGTTAAAAAAGTCAGGGTCACGAGCGGGATTCGAACCCACGACCTTCGGCCAAATACGCCGCTGTTCTTCCACTTGAGCTATCCTTCGATCCTCTCGGACACTAACTCTCCATCTCAGCCAAAATAGTTTGAATTTGTTCTCTTTTTGCTATTTACAAATGTCGTGTAATCAGGATTCAATTCTTGGCGACTTTTAACCAGTTGATAATGTTTTGTGTTATACTATAATTTAAATATTAAACTTACCATCCAATAGAAGAAATTTAATTCCCAGTTAATGCTAGTCATTACCGAAAAATCATTGTAAAAAAAAAATTGTACACGACTAAAAAATACACCCTGTTTTATGTTCTTACTATTATTGAAATTTTCTTTTTCTTTCTTGATGTCAGCCTAATCCTGCCAGCAATTCGTTTATAACAGGGAACGAAAAAGCAGATAAGCCAGCAAGGTTTGCCACGATAAGACCAAACGAGCCACGATCAATGTACGTCCAGCAAATTAACAAAGAACGATTGTTAATGCAATACAAAATGAATGGAGATCCGCTGAAACGAACGAAGCCATATTACACAAATGTAAAAAAGACCAGAATCCCTGGGCTGCGGAACCTGGAACCAGAAGGGAAAAGGTGAGAAGATCTTTGCGCATAGGTAATACCAAGATCACTCATGGGATATCATCTAATGAGGGCGAGACCGTGTTGGTGCTCGTTATGTTATTAACGAAAATTAACTTTCAATTAATTAATGTTTTTAGTCGAGGTAAAAAAGGCAGTGTCACGAGTGGGATTCGAACCCACGACCTTCGGCTAGATACGCCGCTGCTCTACCACATGAGTTATCGAGATTTCGATCCACTCGGACACTAACTTCCCATCTGAACCCCTCCTTTCGAATTTTTCCTCCTTTTTGCCATTTTTCTAATGTCGTGTAATCTGATTGATTCCATGAGGCTTGATTGAGCCACGGAGAGCTTTATTGAAGTACACTTCATTTGAACTTATTAAATTCACTAGTTCTCAACTAAAAACCTTAATTAATTGGTCAAGCGTACCCCGAAAACTAGTGACTTTATTAACTTTGATTACTCTGGAGTAGAGTAAATGTAAATTATTATCCTGAATGGAGGGCTTATCCCCAATTACTCCGAAAAAGCCGACAAAGAGAAAAAGCCAGGTGAGACAGGCGATCAAACTAATGAGAATAGAATGACCCAAATTTTGGATAAGTACAGTTTCAAAAAATACGAATTTTTTAAACATATTTAGGAACAAATTTTTGATTTGTTTTTGTTTTTTCCGAATAATACATACACATTTCAGATACTTGTTCCCTTGGCAATGCTTTCAAGGGTAAATTCATTCAACCTTTCAACTTTTTGAGCCTTTTTGTTAACTTTTTGGAATGACTTTATACATATGAAGTCCCTATTTTCTAAGAAGCCAACTAAATTTATAAAATAATTGCCATTGTGATTGCTTCGTCTTTATTGCGATGGACTCAATTGTCAGGATACACTGATAAAAATAGTTACTGGTGCATAAAAACAGGTTTATTGTATCAATTGAAAACGATTGAACTGTAAAGGGAAAAATGGGAACAGCTTTTTGTTTTGTTGAATTTCCATTCGAATCAACGAGTCGTTTAATTTAATTTTGTCAAGTCAGTTTAACATTGATTTCGATGTGTGAATAAAAGTAACTTAGTATTTGTACGGACACATGTTGAACATTTACGCCAGCTTGAATGTCAACGAATATCTGAGCGATAAATCCTTTTTGCCAATTGATAATCTATGAACAACTTCTGCTAAATGAACAGATTTTTTTGTTGCAGTTTAATTATAGTTTCATTCGTGCCTCAGTTTGTCAACTACAGAACAGCTATAAAATATACATTGGGTTCCCGATTACTCATCGTCAACAAGACAAGAGGATCTTTAACGTCCGCACCTAGCCTATTCGGCCTTATCGGACGTTTTGATTCTCAATATGAGAGCTGACGCACCTCCGCATACGACGGAAAAGTGTTACCGCCGCAGCATTGGTGTAGTGGTGTCCCGGCCCCTAAGGGTCAGTAGCCACGCTCTCCGCTTGTCCACTCCGAATGGTCGGGCCCGCATTGTGCGTCGGGTCGTACGCCGCACGCGAGGGGCTAACGGGCCGAAATACATCAGCCCGTCCCCCCCCCCGCGCGTACTCACTAGATATAGAAGGCGACTCTATCTCTCTGAGTGTAGAGGCTCCTCCAGCGTAGAAACTTTCGGGAACGCCCCGACAGCGGTTTCGGATTAAAAAGTGGGATTGCTACCCACCCCCTAGATGAGTACTGCCTACGGACAAAGGTCTCTTATCAAGCTCAGCCTACACCTGCTGCACGTAATCGAGGGACGCCATAGGTCTAGCCTAGGTGGTCCGATCCTTCGCTTCCCCAAGGGTACCACGCCGGTCATACGCACAACAATGCAAAGCATACTCGTCAGAAACCGCCGATACCACTACCCTTTTCCAGTCGCTTACTCACGCATTCGAGGGACTGTAGCATGATCATGACGTCCTCAACGCTTACATGCTGTCGTCCGGTCGCAACGTTTCCCGTGAGGACCGGGGATAATACATTGGCCATGCGCAAGCTTCACGAAAGGTCCCAGGTAGAAGACAGCCTCTCTCTAAGTTCCCGCCAGGGGCGTCACCACAAGCCACCACGAATCCATCCCAATGTGACAGTGGGCTGGATTCTGGAACATTTCTGTCACCCCGTGGTACAGATGGCCATACAACCCTCCCCCGTCTATGCAGACAGGATCTGGTGCACTGGCCCTCGTGTGACTCTGCTCAGGCACCCGACGCCCCTGCCGACCCTGAGGCCGACATAAGACGTCTTGTGCTTAAGAGAGGTTGCCACGCCCTCAAGGCTACACCATTATTTTGTGCCTGGATACCCCCCTTGTAACCAAGGGTTAGGAGGGGTCACAGGATAGAATGAAGGAATTCGGATTGAGAAACAGGGCCGTGGAAGAAAACACGAGGTGAGCCGTTTCGGGGTCTCGAGTCTAAACCACATTATACCACCCGTTGTCGCCGTGGTTCCACATAGAGTAGGCCATGACTCCCAGGGTGGGTGAGGCGATATGGCCGTTCAAAAGCCGAACTAGTCGACAGTATCCCAGCCAGTCGCCTCGGGGGGTTGAATCCGAGTCCGCAGAAAATAAATTCCGCAGGTCGGATTGGGATCCTCAATCACAAACACTCACTCTTCACAATCAGTGCGCTCGCGGTGGGCGACCGGTTCCTCAGGCTTTTGCAGTTTCCGTTCAGGTTTCCTGCTACTCCCCGGAGGCCGAATGTCGCTCACACCTGGGCTTGAGAGACTCTTCCTCAGCGTATTATACTCAACGTATAAAATATACAATACATGCATCACCAGAACTGGAAGTCCTTCGTTAGAGCACTGGATATTCCTCGGCGCCGGGTTAAGCAACCCCTTTCATTCACGCCAATAAATTATATTTAATCTAGAAAGATAAACTAAACACAACACACAATAGAAAGGATGTTTAACTGCTCGTGATTATATTTTTGCCATTTACCAAAAATACCGTTAAATATTTTCTGAAAATAATAACTTCTAAGGTTGACTTACCGACTTAGCGATATAACATTGGCAGGTCTACAGGGTAAACGGTCGTGTTGAATAATGAAGATGGTTTCAAGGTACCACCATTTACAGCCATTGACATTTCAGTTTCTCGTTTATTGTATTGTTTTCAAATTTTTTTTTTTTTGACGCATTCAAAATGTTTAGGGGCTACAACACTCCCGCAACTAGGCCTCAACCTTAATGATTAGCCCTGACGCTGGCACACCAAAATTCGAAAAACTTACCAAAATTTACCTATGGAATTAAGGCAAAGATAAATTGGGTGTGCACTAGCCGGGATCAAAGAAAAAGAGCTGAATGATTTCATTGAGTGAGCTTTCTTAAAGAGAGCGATCTCTTATTATTTGATTATTTATGTTTGTGTTGATCTTGATGATGATGATGTGGATACTAGAAAGGTGTTGGTGCTCCCCAGGCACTATAGCCTACTGGCTCATTGTCCCTTCCTACTCCATTAGATGCAATCGACTCGATCCTTTTTCTCAGAAGTATTAGATCCTTGACTGTTGTTGCTTCAATTTCATTCCCTAAGTTTTTTATTTATGCCAGGTTATGTCATGATGGTATGGGTGGCTGTTTTTTTCCTCCTCATTACATAATATGCAAATCATTATATATGCCCACGTTATATAGATGTTTTCTCAGATGTCAGTGACTAATAAAAAGTCCTATCACTCCTCTGATTATGGCATTGTCCTACTGCAGCAGTGCTTTTGCCAGTCTTGGTGAGGGTGGTTTTATCATAAGTTTACTATGTCTAGCACCGCTAGAGTTTATCCACTTCTCCTTCTATTTTATTTCGATCCATGGAAAGTTCTGTATTTGTTTTTGATATCCCAAAGATAAATTCGGGGCCTACGTATGGTCTTGCAGATCCTCCTCTGGCCAGTGTTTCTGCTTTTTTCGTTACCCGACATTCCTTTGGGCTTTGGCACTCAAGATATCATCAGGTTGTTGAGTTTCCCCAAGTTTTAAAGATTTTGAATGCATTCACTGACTAATTTTGATATGATTTTTTTCCCACGCTAATGCTAATCCGTGGTCGGATTGACCGAATAACGTTTTCCAAATTAATTAATCTTTATATAAGGTATAGAGATAAAACGTCAGTGTCACGAGCGGGATTCGAACCCACGACCCTCGGCTAAATACGCCGCTGCTCTACCACTTGAGCTTTCGTGATCCTTTCAAATCAAATGGAATACCCGACATTTGAAAAATGGCAAAAAGGAGAGAAAATTCGAAAAGGTGGGGTTGAGTTGGCGTCCGAGTGGATCTAAATCACGAAAGCTCAAGTGGTAGAGCAGCGGCGTATTTAGCCGAGGGCCATGGGTTCGAATCCCGCTCGTGACATTGACCTTTTTATCTCAACCAATGCCTTATATAATCAACCAATGCCTTATACAAAGATTAATCAATTGAAAATCATCATGTAATAAGTGGTAATATATATTGTTTATAAATCTTTTTTAAACTTTCATATTTTGTTTCTATTGGGCTAAAATCAATTAACGAATTCTATTTTGCTCAGCGTTCGTTTTTAATTTCGATTCGTGATAAGTTTTGCAGGGTATTAAAAACGTAAGCGGAACAGTCGTAACGTCAAGAAGGGAGAATCTTACTTACAAAAGGATATATTCCAGGAGAACTCAATTAAATATTTAAGTGAGAGCAATCCTGTTGCAGGTTTCCTCTCAAAGAGGATTTCTCTCGCTCTGCCACTTAAACGCATGAAAGTCTCTAAATAAACAAAGGACTAACTAATTCACGGCCTTTCGCGCCACTAGAGACTCATTGTTAGAGAAAAACATCCGGGTGATTTGATTCATTTCTTTCTCTTCCGAAAACTTTTTTTTTCCAGTGTGGGTCCGCATCACGAGGTGTTTTTCATTACATTATCCCGCCGGCGGAACGGCGCGGTGATCCTTCATCAGAGGGATTTTCAAAACTTTACAGTCGCCCTTCCGGCCCAATTAATTATATGGGGATGGGGAGGGGTAAAAAAACTTTGACTACCTCTAGAATTATTAAGCAGACTAAGATGACTAGGAAAAAACCGCGGCCGTTTATCACACACGAATCGGTCCCACTAATTACAATTGCTTGGAAAATTATATTTCAACGATGGAACTTAAATTATCACCTATTAGCTAATCAATGTTTGATATAAAACTTTAAAAACACCGCTACTATTCTGAAAATGCCCAGAATTATTGACGTTGTTTTACATGATAAAAAAATTAAATATCTGATTTTTTAAAGTGTCTGTTATGAACAATTTTACTCAGAACAGGCGAAATGTTTTATGTCTATGTGATTACGAACATAATATACCTACCATGGTATAAAAATCGAACGAATAAGGGATAAGAAAACCAACTGTCGATGCTGATCATAAAGAAGGTGAAATGTCCCAATTCAACTGGAACTGGAATAATTTTCAAACGGGACGGCGGTAAGAAAAAGAAAGAATATGCCGGCGAGGAAACAAAAGAACAATAGTCTCCAACGCAACAATCGGGATAATTTAATATTTAAAGATCAAATATTTCACTGGAAGGACTTTGGCTAGAGAGATAGGATGGAGGTACTCAGCAGAACTTCATTCCTGGTACAGTTAAATAAAAAGTAGGATACTGAGATATAAGTTGTTAAAGTACAGATGAAGTCGTGTGCCAGAAGAAAAAAACAGACAATAACGTGAAATTATTTTTGATATCCGTCCGAGGTATCTCATTACATTTTCTTCTACAGTAACTTCTTAAAAAGAGCGTCGGAGGAAGTAACAGTTTAAATAATTTTGTAAATATTGTATTGGAAGGCAAAAAAAATAAAATAAAACTCTGTTATTATTATTTTTAAAAAATTCATGACTATGCTGGCCAAAAAGAATGCAAAAATTGAACCAAAACATATTGCAAAGAAAGCCGCATGTTCAATAACAGCGATGGAAATAACACTCGATCTCTCATCCTCACACATAGATGAAATAAACCCGGATGTAAGCTGAATCCATTACCAAATCTGGAGAGAATTAAGATAAATGAGACGGCTGTACCAGTACATAAAAAAATGCGAGGAAAACAGCTTTAAAGATCCTTCCAAATGGTCTTACATAACAGAGCTCTTTAAAAGAAAGAAAAGAAAGGGCAACCTAGTTTCCAGAAGGGGCCTTAATTTGGTATACTGAATGATCAAAGATAGAATGGGAGGGAATCGAACCTACGAATGCGGGGTCTGCTTGTCGAGAACCTAACGCGTTAACCACTTGGCTACCGCGCAAAAATTAAATTTCACGCAAGTATTTAAATGTTCTCGTTGTCCACGAAGTAACGTGATCCAGTGAACGTCAATTTCATTAAAATATATCATCTAAATATACAAATCCATTAAAATTGAAAAATAAAAAAACTCCCATCTTCCCATATTCAATCCAACTCGCACACTGAAGGGACGATGACCTAAAAATCATAAACA
Source organism: Cimex lectularius (assembly GCF_000648675.2). Classification (NCBI taxonomy): domain Eukaryota; kingdom Metazoa; phylum Arthropoda; class Insecta; order Hemiptera; family Cimicidae; genus Cimex; species Cimex lectularius. The sequence goes on along the minus strand of NW_019392673.1, from coordinate 3,384,506 downwards.
ATAACAGTGATAGAGGGAATGAGTGAAAAACAGATAAATGCTTATAATGTCGGTCTATTTACGGGGTGGTTCCAATTAGAGCTAGTCTTGTTTTATAATTTATTCTTAATTTGCAATAACTCCATTTCGTGGTCCGATTGACTAAAAAACTTCTTTCAATTGATTAATCTTTATGTAAGGTATTGGTTGAGATAAATATGGCAAATAGGAGGGATAATTCGATAGGTGGGTTGAGATAGGAAGTTGGTGTCAAAGTGGATCGAGGTTACTATAGATCAAGTGGTAGAGCTGCGGCGCATTTAGCCGAAGATCGTGGGTTCGAATCCCGCTCGTGACACTGGCTTTTTTATTTCAAGCAATACCTTACAAAAAGATTAATGTGCAATAACATTATAACTTTGTAACCTCAAGAGGTAGTTGTATAATGAGTTGATTAAAATATTTTTTCAAAAAAATTCTCGATTTGGTTTCAACTAGATGTGGTTTTACCCATCACACTAAAAAAAAGTTGAATCTGTTTTTATCGGCAACGAGCACGTTTTTGGACAATTACACTGCTGGGTGATATGGGGTTTTACAAATTTTAATCTTTTCTTTTTATTTATCACAGAAATGAGGCTTTTTCTTCAGATTCCTATTTTGATATCAGCATTATAGAGGATTCACAAATTTCGTAGTCCGCTTGACCAATTAATATTACAATTAATTAAGGTTTTTAGTCGAGATAAAAAAGTCAATGGCACGAGCGGGATTCGAACCCACGATCTTCGGCTAGATACGCCGCTGCTCTACCATTTGAGCTATCGTGACCTCGATCCATTCGTACACCAATTTCACCACGACCACGAAATTAGTGAATTTAATGAATTAAAATGAAGTATACTTCACTAAAGCTCTCCGTGGCCATTTCATTTGTCGCCGAGAATCCAATCCGATTTCACGACATTTAAAAATTGGCAAAAGGAGGGAAAATTCAAAAAGTGCGGTTGAGATGGGAAGTTGGTGTTCGAGTGGATCGAGGTCACGATAGCTCATGTGGTAGAGCAGCGGCGTATCTAGCCGAAAATCGTGGGTTCGAATCCCGCTCGTGCCATTGACTTTTTTTATCTCAACTAAAAACCTTAATTAATTGTATTATAGAGGATTTTTTTAATTTGTCGCTCACTTAATTATTTTTGCTATCATTTCCACATTATTGAATAATTGGCAAGCAGTTTTGTACGTGTGCTTTCATCTCTCGTATAATATTCTTGCACTATCGTTGAGTCGAGGGGGCGTCGGTGGCCGTAACGGTTTAGGCGTTGACACGGCGCTCATCTCTGTAAGGTAAAGGTCCAGTGTTCGAATCCAGCGGCCCTGCATTCGAACCCGACATAATTACAAATGGGCTTTTTTACAAGAACACCGGCACCTCGAGGTTTGATTTAACCTCTGCTGTTGCGAACCCTCGTAAAAAGAAATATAAAAAAATAAATAAATAAGCAGGCTTAGGAAACAAGGCAGTTGTTTGACTAAAGTATTCTTACAATAACTAAAACCTAAACAAATACATTTGTTTAAATAAATAGATAAATACATAAATAATAATGAAGTTAAGTGAATTAAGTTAAGAACCCTCGTTAAAAAAACCAAAAAAAACCGTTCGTTTGGTCAGAACCGTTGGTCGTCCTTTTCATTGTCTACTGCTTCGGTTTCGCGAACTAGAAATTTTATAGTAGTTTATAACAGGTGGTAGTTCTGCTTATCAACGAGAACCATGTAACAAAAACAAATGTATTAATATGCTGAGTTATAATATTGCCAGACACCAAAAGAAAACCTCACCTTTTTCTCATTTCAAAATATTTAAAAAGTAGAATTACTTCACACGTAGTAATAATAATATACCAAACAGCTGCTAGTCGTCTTCTCTTTTTGTTCTTTCACTTTTCAGCCTGCTGCCATTTGAGCGCCTCGAACTGTTACTGGCACTGCTTTTTTATGAAAACGAAGACGATAACCTAAAATAGTAGCCTTTATTTGTACATCAGGTTGTCAACTACAGAATAAAACAAACAATAGATGTATATGAATCACCACAAGTTTCTGAATGGAAGTCTGGTCAGTTAAGCTTCAGCTGAGTACTCGAATTTCTTGGGGTAGGATTAAGCAACCCCCTTCCTTTCACGCTAATAAACTACATTTATTCCAATAAATTAACAAAGTTACAACACCCGATATAAAATAGACTCCCACACTTCCCCAAAAGTACTCGATATTCTTCGGGTCGTGGTCGAACCCACTCCATTCTCGTCAATAGCTTACTTTCCAGACGTCACGCACTCACCCCAGAGTACTCGATATTCGATACTGGTTAAACCACCCCTTCCTTTCACTCTAATAAATTACATTCATTCCAATAAACTAGCATAAACACAATATTAATTTCAAAAAGTCCTTGAAGATGAAGCACACTGCAGAGAGAAGGTCAGCAGCGCTAAGTACGCCGTTAATAGTATGTGGCGCAAAATAATGACCAACAAGAAGATCCCACTAGAGAAAAAGATGGTGATATTCAACAGCACCCTGAGGTCTGTAGTATGCTATGGTGCGCAGGTCTGGGGTTACTTATACTTGAAGGAAATAGAAAATGTACAGAAATACTTCATCAAGAAACTGCTCTGCCTGCCAACTAGTACCCCAGACTACATCCTATATATTGAGTGCTCGGTCACACCACTCTACAGTCACACTTTGAGCCTGCATTTGAAATATATAAGTAAAATACTGAATCACACACCTGACAGACTGACGCAGTTTTTGGCCGACGTAGTAATAAATAAAGGCATATTATGGCACAAGCAGCTGTCAGAGTTAGGTAGGCTGTACGGTGTAGGAGTAAGTCAGGGAAGAACTGAAGTCCCCTAATACACGGACCTGATAAAAAATGGGAGGAGAGCAAAAGGAAAGACCTGGTAACCCGCGCGAGAAACAGCTTACATCACACCTTGTATGCAGGACTGGATTTTCACTTAGGGCGAAATTACATGGAGTGCTCTGATATGACAGCCTATGAGGTGTCTCTGGTCTTGAGGGCGAGGGGTGAATTACTTCAGCTGAACTGCCAACCGTGGAGACAGGACCGCGCCATCATTTGCTCCTTACGTAACCTTAACGTCCCGGAGGACACTCTCCACTTCATGGGAGTGTGCCCCGTTCTGAGAGAGCTCTGCCAAAGGTACTTTGGGAAACTGAATCTGGATGTAGAAGAAGTCATTGCAATCCTCAACGGAAGGGATAACTGGAGGAAGCTTGTGGTTTATCTCTCTCACGCCCTGCGGTACCGAAAATACCTGGTTGACCAATTCAATTTTTAAAATCAAAGTTCATTCTAAAAATACAAAAATTGATAAAGCAACTCGACAGACGGCTAAGGCCATTACCAACTTAGCTTTTTCTTTGGAAATATAAAGTTAATGTAAATACTTTGTGTAAATAAAGCCTTTATTCATTCATTCATTCATTCATAAACCCAATACAAAAACAACACAAACCTACATAAATTATATATATTTCAAAAGTGCTGTAGACCTACGCACAGATCCAATGATTTGCCATAGTATTCACTATATAAGTCTAGCCTATTACAATTGAAAAGGTGCTTTCATACTTGCATAACGATCACCTACGCGGTAACTTTCCGGCCAGAAGGCGCCCGTGCGTTGTTATTGTATGACCTATGCGTGGTCTTGTGAGTAGAGTTTTTTCCATTTTTCACCCATTCTCTATGGACCGCATCTATACAGAACAACAAAGTAATGACAAATTAAAAAACAAACACGAAAAAAAAAAACCAAAGCCTTCAACAAAATACTATCCCAAATTTAGTTATTTTTGAAGCATAATTCTGTTATATCAAGGATAATTTATTGTTTTTTATATACAATATTGATTAACTAACTTTTGAAATGGTTAATCTATATTTTCTATTTTGTAATTTTTAAGTTAATTGAAAATATTGTTGTTTTCTCTAATATTATAAGTATAACATATTCCAAAATTGAATAAATAAACTCAGAGAATTCGTTATGCTAAATGGTGAAACAACCAGGACACACTCTGAATAATGAAAAAATGACACAAGAAAGAAAAGGGCGAGGATTCAACAGTGGCATGTTATTCTCTCGCCAACATTAAATTTAATTAGCAAAACTTATCTTACTTCACGTAATTTTATTTAGTACGACAAATGCGTGTAAAGTCGTTTTAATCTCATTACGTACACTTGTACAAATTTAAATTTTGGGCTCTTTCTCTCCACAATGTGACGAAACTTCTCGATCATACTACAATACTGCAAGGTAAAACTTTATACCCGCCTTCGCTCGAAAATATGAATAAATAATACGTGAATGAAGTGTTTGATATATGTACATCTCAGCTTATTTTGTGTGCGTGGGCATGTTTGTGTCTTGAAGATACCACTCAGGAGGGCTTATAATATTCCTCGGTAATTGTGAAGATTGTTGTTATTTCCAATTTAATGCGAACCTTACCCAATTTAGAACACTTATAAATCCTTAGCCTTCCAAAGAGAAATACTCCGGCACGGCACTTTCTGACGGGTAATAGTGCGGCTTTTTCCCTTTGTGTCCTTATCTTTCCCCTCTTAAAGGCTGAGAGGTGGGTTTCCAAAGGACCCTTCCACAGGGCATTTCTTTCTTGTGGCACACTAACACAAACAAAAATCCGGAATAGTATTTTGTGTAAAAATATGGTTTTTATATAAATAAAAACTAACACACATTTTTGTATTTTTGTTCAAAACAGAGTGTAAAAAAAGGGAGACGGAGGGATAGATAGATTTTTAGATAGATCGATTAAATCGATATATATATATATATATATATATATATATAGAGAGAGAGAGAGAGAGAGAGAGAGAGAAAGAAGGGCTAAAAATTGTTATAAAACGTTCGAAAATNTAAATTGAAAGAAACTGAATGTATATCAGTACTTTTTTGTAATTTCTTGAATAAAAGTTTTTTAAAAACGGATTCGGATAAAAAACGTTTATTCAAGAAATTGCAAAATAGTTATTCAGAAATCGTGAGATGCGGTCGGGTGTGATGTAGGTTTCAGAAAAACATTTTTTTTATCGTGACAACGTTTCAATTTTTATTGAGATCATCTTCAGGGCTCTTTGATTGAATATAAAAAATATTTTTTACATTGTATAAATTCACCTTTTTTCCACATCCTACATACATTTGTTAAATTTAAACAACACCAATCTTTGTAAATCCCAGGCCCTGAAGCTGATCTCAATAAACATCGAAACGTTGATACGATAAAGAAAATGTTTTTCTGAAACCTACATCACACCACACCGCATCTCACGATCTCCGAAAAATCTATATATATATATATATATATATATATATAGAGAGAGAGAGAGAGAGAGAGAGAGAGAAAGAAGGGCTAAAAATTGTTATAAAACGTTCGAAAATGATAGGTTCAGAGAATAAGGGAGAGTGATATAAGTGAAAAATCTAAAAAGAAAAACCCAGTTGGAAATGAAACCGAGGGACATCAGTAAATCGAAAAAAATATGATGATGGAGAGCTTGTGGGAGGGAGAGTGAGAGAGATAGAGAGAGATAGATAGATAGAGAGAGATAGATAGAGATAGAGATAGAGATAGAGAGAGAGAGAGAGAGAGAGAGAGAGAGAGAGAGAATTTAAAACGGGTGAGAAGGAATATGAAAAGTGAGCCCAACCAAGAGAGAAAGAAACTGTGAGGGAGTGAAAGTTAGAAAGAGTGAGTGAGAAAGTGAGAGGGAGCGAATAGTATATGAGTTGACATTAAAATCACAATAAAAGATAAAATGTTTTACATTTTCCTCGGAATGAATTTTTTTAACAAACTAATATTTATACAAAAAGCTCCATCCAACGGAAAATAATATTGACAATGCCATGCTTTATAAATAGCATTAGAACTTTTAAAGGTGGCCCATTCATTTTTGGTTAATACCGTATTTTTAAAACGAAATTGAACCTGACATGTACGAACATTTAAGTGGCTTTCAGGAGGGACAAGTTTAATAATTGTCTGTGGTTAAAATGTAACGACAGTTCATTTGGAAATTATAAAACGAACCATTTTTTCCCAAGGTTTTCTTAAATGAATGTTAATTTTAAATTTAAAAAGAAAACCTTCGCCCATGGCGAATATTACTTTAACAGGATGTTGCTACTTTAAAACCAAGCGCGATCGTGTTTTTTTCATTATCCATGTTTTACATTTTTAATGGTTTCTTGCGTTTGTATTTTTTAAAGTAAAATGTTAGTTGAGATATGAAGAATGGTGGAACGGTTATTTAGTCACCTTTCATCACTCTAGTCTGCCTAGTTTTTTTATCGCATATAAACAATCAAATGAAGGTAAGAACTATTCGGTTACGTGTAAGGTAGAGAAATCAGCAAAAATGCGTCTGACAGGCCAATCAGACGAGGAACACCTGAATCGGCCAAACGTTAGGTAGTTTGTTTAAATGTATTTGTTAATTCATGTATTTAGATAGGAAAACATGAACCGTGTTAACGACATAAATACATAATGTGAAACATTCAATATTGATGAGAATATGCCTTTTAAGATCAACCCTCGACATTGATCGTTTAGGGGTCCTAAAAACCGTAATCTAAAGACATCTTCTTACCTTGATATGGTTTACATAGCCTTGAGAAGGGCAATAAAAAGCGCCGAAGCTTGGCGAAGTAGAGACTGTTTGTCTTGAAAGGTGGTCTATTAAAGATTAAGTCAATCAATATTGCGTTTGGCTATACTTTCATGCTAATAAGTATGTTTCCAATAATATATTTATACATATGATAAAGATTGACGGATCAAGATAACCTAGGATGATCTACGACTCACCCGAAATCACTTATATCGTATTAGTCTCGTTAGTTGGAATTCTCATCCTCACGAAATAGTTCATTTAAATTAAATAAATGAAATTTATTTAATCGATATGAAATCATCTACTGGCTACGTTCGAGAAAAGTAACAGGTACAGTTCCCGGGGGCACCGCTAGTGGTATCAGGGGTGGTTTTCCGCCCGCCAACCGCCAGTTCACCCCTAGCTCGCGTCCGCTGAGTGTCGCTCGTTCACCCTTCAAAAATACGTAATCGTCGTATGAGAATTTTGTTTTACAAATATCAAGGTAATTAAAAAACTATGACTATTAAATAGAAAAAATATTGTTTGTTTGATTAAAATTACATGGACCATGTTTTACTGTTGGCCTTTAAAAGTATTTTACTAAGTGATTGAAGAAGCCAAATTTTTTAAAAACTAAATTATAAATAACTGGTGTTTTTATAAGTTTCATAGTAACTAGGATCGGTTTTGAAGAAAGTCTGAAATCTATTTTGATCTTTCAAATTTTTAAAAATTAACTTTACAAGTTTTTCTGTAAAATTGTTAAGCTTAATTCAGTCTAGAAATTTTTGCCATCTAAATTTACAAAAAAAAAATTGATTGATTTAGGTCTCATTATATCTAGAATCAGTTTTAGCAGAATGGAGAAAAGTGGAAAATTAATTTTGATCTTTAAGACTGAAAAAATTCAGCATAGTTTCACGCTGGCCTGTAAAATATTTTACTTAAAATGTGCCTGCTGAAATCATATATTTTTTTAAAACTAAATATTCAGGAAAAAATATTTTTGTAAGTTTTATTGTGTTTAACATCGGTTTTTGAATGAGAGGCTGCTTAATGTATTTTTTTACATTTTAAAGGTCAAAATTAATATGTCGTTTCTCCCAATTCTATTGAAACGGATCCTATTAAAATGAAACATAAAGCAATCAGTAGTTTTTTAAAATATAATTTTCAAAACTTTTTATACTGCATTAAGCACATTTTAAGCTAAATTCTTACCAGTAAAATTTGTGAACAAAAACTTTATTTTTCAAAATTTTAAAAAACAAAACCTAACCTTTTAAAAATTTGAAAAATGAAGTTTTTGTTCACAAGTTTTACTGGTAAATACTTAGCTTAAAATGTGCTCAATGCAGTATAGAAAGGTTGAAAATTATATTTTAAAAAATTACTGATTGCTTTATGTTTCATTTTATTATGATCAATTTCAATAGAATTGGGAGAAACGAAAATATTAATTTTGACCTCTTAAATGTAAAAAAATACATTAAGCAGCCTAGTTTCACTATTGACTCGTAAATTATTTTACTTAAAATGAGCCTAATGCAGTTCAAAATATTTAAAAAAAAATTTTTTATGCATACTATTTTTATACGCTTTTGGAATGAGTCTGAAACTTATTTTGACCTGACACATTTTGACAAATAAAGTTATTGTTCACAAGTTTTCTAATTAAGCAGGGATATGTCTAATGCAACCTAAACTTTTCAAAACTAAATAAATAGTGATTGTTATAGATTCCATCATGTTTATGATTGGTTTTGGTAAAAGCATTAATTTTACTTTTTAAAAATAGAAAACTACAGTTGTTGGCTGAATTTCTCTGTTGGCTGGTAAAAACGTTTTCCTTAAAATATGCCTTTCGCATCTAACAAGTTTTTAGGGATAAATTAAATAATAGAAATTGTTTATGTTTTATTGTGTTTTGGTTTGGTTTTGGAATAAGTGCAAAACTAATTTTTGCCTTTAAATGGAGAAAACTAGGTTATCGGACTATTAGTGCTGGTTTTTTTAGCTTTTAAGTAAAATTTGCACAGTGCTTTATTCTGTTTAGTTTTCGTTGAATCAATATTGACCTTAGACATATAGAAAAATACATTACTAACGGAAAAAAAGTATTTTTCTTTTGTATAGTTTTATTTCAAATATTTATTTTCACCAAGTTGTTTAAGTTAAAAATATTATGAGATCATTCTGATTTAGGCACTCCTTACATTGGTTTTAATAAGCTTATAATTTAATATATAACAAACATCAGTACCATTTCTCGTATATTGAACCTAGTGTAATATCTTACAATTAATTATGGTTTTCAGTTGAGATAAAAAAGTCAATGGCACGAGCGGGATTCGAACCCACGAGCGGGCCATTGACTTTTTTATCTCAACTGAAAACCTAAATTAATTTTAAGATATTAATTGGTCAAGCGGACCACGAAATTAGTGAATTGAATAAGTTTAAAATGAAGTATACCTTCACTAAAGCTCTCCGTGGCCATTTCATTTGTCGCCGAGAATCGAATTGATTACACGACATTTGAAAAATGGCAAAAAGGAGGGAAAATTCAAAAGGTGGGGTTGAGATAGGAAGTTGATGTCCGAGTGGATCGAGGTCACAATAGCTCATGTGGTAGAGTAGCGGCGTATCAAGCCGAAGATCGTGGGTTCGAATCCCGCTCGTGCCATTGACTTTTTTGTCTGAACTGAAAACCTAATTAACTGCAAGATATTAATGGTCAAGCGGACCACGAAATTAGTGAATTGAAGTAGTGTAAAATAATATTTTTTATTATTTTTATTAGCATTATTAGTGTAGATGAAAAGTTTCATATGGTGTCAAAAATAAGGAACGTATTTCTCTGTATAATTCCGTCTTTTTAACAAAAAACGAAATTGTTATGTTTAATTTGAACAGTTTTTAATTTTTTTGTTAAAGTTGGGACTTAATTGAGATCTGATATAGCTCAGACAATAATTACAGTTTAGAAGTAAGTTCGAAAAGATAATTTGTCACGCGATAAAAGATAAACACAGGATCAAACGACTTACGTCCCTCGTGAAAATAAAACAACACGAACCGCAACAATAAAGAGTTTAATGATATTTTTTCGTATCAGTGAGACTGAGTTAATTACTACTTATAATTACTAATTCTATTTAAAGGCGAGTGAACAAATTTGAAAAAAAGAAACATTATCCAGCAAACACCCTCGAAACTGGGAAATTAGGAAATAACCTCCAGTTTTATAGCATGACATCGAAATAGGAGAGGAAACGGTTATAATAAGAAATAAAAGTTTAAACACCCTTGTTAATTCTATTCGTGGAGGCAAGGAAAAACTCAAGGGGGAGAAATTCCCAGTTATGCAATATCCATGAATCTCATTCTGAACTAATGTCTAAAGTTGGGGCTTAATATCTATTTGCAGTCTTCGTAACAAGATTATCTTCGAATTAGTATTTTTTTCTTCGCCCTGATCGCCATTAAAAGGCTGAATTTATTGCGAAGAACATATTCAAAAGAAAAGCAAGACTATTTTGGGGATGGTGAGAATTTACCAAAACTAGCAGTGACAAGTAGTGCGATTTAAACAAACTTTAATATTCTCGGAAATTTTAATGCATATTTTGAGTAGATAAATACATATATATGATCGCAAGAATATCCCGGCTACAAAAAAAAACCCTCTTTGTGTCAATATATTATAATAATTATTTTTTAAATATCTGTTATCAAACTGATAGGAAAACCCGTTTTTGAAGCATATGTGGGTGGTATTTTCGTCTAAATGGCCGGCTTCTCAGCCCATTAGACACTAAAGTCATTTGCTCCCTCCAGCTGGGTTCTGCTTCAATTCGTTCGGTCGTTTCAAAACCTCGTCCGGTCTCAATTACGTGAAACGAATCATTAAATTAAGCATTGATTTTCCAAATTCTCGGTACGAATCGAACGTATTGATCAAGCGGAAGAAACAATAAAAACGCAGAGAAACCGCGTTACGAAAGTACGGGAAACGATAAACCATACTAGCACCTAAGAAAGTAGCAACATTAAATAAGTTAAAGCCGTATGGAATCTGATATGAAAAGACAGAATACAAAGAAAAAAGAAGTAATTTTTATCTTTATGTACACACGTTCATTAATATTGCACGATGTTAATCAATTTTAATTGCAATTACCAAATTATAGAAGGATATTTGAAAATAGTTGTAAATCCTGATATCGCGCAGCTAGTAATGTAAACAAAAATGCACATTGCAAATTCTTTAAAATAAATTTTGTTTGAAAGAAAAATATAATATTGTTAAATAAATGTATTAAACATAAATATATTATAGTTTAAAGAATGGGATGTGTTTTACGTGAGGCTAATTATTGTGAAAATATGTACAATAAAAGCATACAAAATGTAAATGATTGTGTGACAGCGAAATATAGTGAGAGAGACAGAGAGGGAGAGAAATTTAGATATGTGGTTAAATTAATAGGTTGATAGAGATAGATAGGTAAATAGACAGAAGAATAGATAGGTAAATAGAGAGATAGAGAGAAAGAGCGAGAGAGAGAGAGAGAGAGAGAGAGAGAGAGAGAGAGAGAGAGAGAGAGAGAGAGAGTATGAGGAGAAATATATATGGAGAAAAATAATAGTGAGGAGAGGGAGGAGAGGGAATAATTCATTTTAAAGTGATACGGAAGAAGATGGAAAAGGAGAATTATATATACATAAAAAAAGAAATGGAGAAAAATAATAGTGAGAAGTAGAATTATATTTATAAGTGACAGAGATAGAATATAGATTAGTGTGTGTATGTATGAGAGAGAGAGAAAGAGAGAGAGAGAAAGAGAGAGAGATAGAGAGAAAGAGAGAGAGAGAGTGAGGGAGAGAGAGAGAGAGTGTGAGTGAGCGTGAGAGGAGGTGTAAAAAATTGTGGGATAGGAGGGAAGAAGGACTAATTGTAAATAAAAGCACCAAGTAGAGCGAAAGATGAAAGAAAAAGAGAATGATAATAGAGAAAGATAACAGAGGAAAAGAAAGAGACAGGCAGGCTTATAGGAAGATTCTTTAAGAGAGATAATCATTTGACGGACATTATAGAATACGGTAATCAAATTACTGATTTTCTATTTACGTTTTAAATAATTATTTTGGTAGTTTTTTAATTATTAATTTTGATCGTTGGCGGAATTACTAACCATTCCATTGCTATACTAGTTTAAAACGTTCTTGGAGTGGCTTGCAAAATGTATCAGTTTTCCTTGAACCAAAGCAGTTAAATAATTGATCACTTTTCCCTTGAGGTACGAAAAGGTCGAATTCACTCTAAAATTATACAGCGTTTTACAAACTGTACAATCTTTTCAACAGTTAAGGGATTAATCAGGGCTTATCTCGACCTCCTTTGTTGACGAGTTGAGCTAAATATTCAAGAATTATCACGTTATTGGGTCTTCAATATCATTTTGCTGAAAACTCTTAAACAGCACCTGTTCAACATTGTAGTCCCCTGAAGGCGAATTCAAAATTTAAGGTAGTTTTTCTTTCATTGTGGTTTAAAAAAATACTCTCATTAATATAAATTTTTTAAAATTTGTTATAAATATTTAAACAAAATTTATTTACTATTACTGACTGAGAGAGGCTACATGCTATAATAAATTTCTTTACTTCTTTTTGACCCGAGGAATATCGAGTACTCTGGGGTGAGTGTGTGACGTCTAGAGAGTAAAAGAAAGTTTTTTTTACGAGGGTTCGCAACAGCCGAGGTCATATCAACCCTCAGGGTGCCGTGTTTTTGCAAAAATAAGCCCATTTGTAAGTATGTCGAGTTCGAATGCAAGGCCGCTGGGTTCGAACCGGGGACCTTTACCTTAGAGCGATGAGCGCCGTGTCAACGCCGAAACCGTTGCGGCCACCGACTCCCCCAATAGTTATTAATTATTAGCGTGAGTGGAATGGGTTCAATCCCGCCCCGAGAAATATCGAGTACTCCGGGGGAGCGAATGTGACCAGACGTCTATGTTTCTATCGAATGTTGTGTTTGTGTTAATTTATTGTAATGAATGTAATTTATTAGCGTGAAAGGAAGTGGTTGCTTAAAACCCCGCCCCGAGGAATATCAAGTATTCTGGGGTGAGTGTATGACGTCTGGAGAGTAAAAGTAATTTATTACCATGAAAGGAAGGGGTTGCTTATAACCCCGCCCCGAGGAATATCAAGTACTCTGGGGTGTGTATGACGTCTGGAGAGTAAAAGTAATTTATTAGCGTGAAAGGAAGGGGTTGCTTATAACCCCGCCCCGACGAATATCGAGTACGCTGGGGGAGTGAATGTCACCAGATATGTTTGTGGTGATATGTATATATGTATTCTATGTTTTGTTTCTATTCTGTATTTGACAACCTGTAGTACAAACGAGAGGCTAACATTCTAGGACATCAACGTAGTATATATTTGAAAGCAGAGAGTCAGTAACCAGATCAAGACGCTCAAATTGCTGCAGTTCAAAACAAAATACGAATGAAATATGATATAATATGATATATAAATGATGACCTCAGCTGTTTGTCGGCCCATAAACGTCCCCCTTTATTTATTTTACTTTTTTCGCCAAAAATACCTTCATAAGTATATCAAACGTTTAAATATTGCTGTTGAATTGTACTGTTTTAATATAATTTTTTTTTCTCAAGTGGAAGTTAATTTTAATAAAGGTGCTAATGCGATAAGGAACTTCTGGAACTCATTACGCGTAATAGTTGAAATTTTCTATACGTGTAGTTGCAAACTTGTTTAGTAAATTTTTCAGTTTACATCTCAAAATATTTCGATAAACATTTTAAAGGTTTAAATTGGTTCAATACTTGGAATAATAGTTGGACTTATTTTATCATGTGTGAGGTAATGTGTCACGATCTGTTCTCGATTCCACAAGACGGGCCCAACTCTGAATCCTTTTTAAGAGAAACAGAGCCCCAGAGGTCTTGATTGAACCTGAATACAGCCGATCAGGTGCCTTTTTATAATAAATTTAATTAAAGTTTGAAAACAATTTATTAAACGCACAAGAAAATAATAATTAAAATCAATAAATTTCTTTTTAAATTTTAAACAAACAATTAAAACTTTTTTAAATTTAAATAAACAGTAATTTCCTGCAATGCGTTTGCCAGACCATTTAGAACAAGGGTGGATATGTACTCACTATTTACAGTCAATCCGCAGTGGACCGAAGCACTCTATTTTAGGAAATACAACACTTTTGAGGATCGCACACTTCTCTTGTCTATCATCTACCCTGAATGGCTTGTTCACCTCTTAGACTCGAATGTCTCTTCCCTATTCTCTTTTATTTATTTATTTATTTTTTACTCTAGGCCTAATCACGAAATCTAAATCATAACATTGTCACTTTGAAATGAATTGAAATGTGACATATGTATTTATACATTTTATAGAAAAAAAGTGATCTAAAATCATAAATCGTTTAATAAGTTAAGTGCATTTTGTTCAATGTATTTAGTTACTAGTTTACGTTACTAGTCAATTTTTAACAATTTTTATTATTACTAAATTTTATCAGCTTCTATTAAATATATAAATACTCAATTAATTATACACATTTTTTTTCGAAATGAAAAATTTGTGTCACAGGCGGGATTCGAACCCACGACTTTCGGCTAATACGCCGCTGCTCTACCACTTGAGCTACCGTGACTTCGATCGCCCATGCTACAAACTTCTCATTTCGACTACCTGATTTTATTCTAATTGTAAGCAAATTGCGTCTTCATATAGAAACACTTTTTATTAACGATTATACTAGATTAGCGGACTGTGTACGATTCACAGGTGTGATTCTAGATTAATACTAAATTTTATCAGCTTCTATTAAATATATAATACTCAATTAATTATACACAATTTTTTTCAAAATGAAAAATTTGTGTCACAGGCAGGATTCGAACCCACGACTTTCGTCTGGAAAAAAATTGTGTATAATTAATTGAGAATTTTTATTATTTTAAACTTTGTAGAAGTTTAGTGATAGATTTTTGAAGGTAACAGATCTTTGATGTTGCACCAAGCCGATAGCAATTACTTTGTATGGAACGGAAAAACGAAAAATTCTAGTAAAAGAAGGTTTATTTAACGCTTCGAGAGAAAAAGACAAACGCAGCAGAAAAAAAAGAAAACGAAAATGCACGGTAGAATATGAAATAGCAATCGGTGGAATGGGGAAGAGGCGCATATTGGCAAAGGTGGTTAAAAGCGTATATTTTCTTGACACAGACATAGGAACATTTCATTAATCATGACTCCTCCTGTGGCTTTTACTTTATTAATATGCAAAGCGGAGAGTAAAACATTTTTTTAATGATGAACGTAGTCGGCCTTTGTTTTTGTATACCGCTCTTTGAATAAAACAAGGAGAGAATTATATTTAAGCGGATGCATACGTGACTCTGTGAATATGCACAATGTTGAAAACACGGCGAGCATATTTTGTTTTCGGCTTTTAATTCGGGCTTTCTTCCAAATCTCCTTACGCACGAAGGGTGCAGGGGATTTGAGAAATGTACCGATAAGTGAATAAACGAACTATTTTTTAAACACTATTTTTTCTAAAGCGTACAATATACTAACCATGAATAATCTATTCTAATCAATCACATTATTCTAATATTATACGACCGGAAGGACTAAAGAAGTGGTGCATTGATAGAAATAAATTAGGGGGTGAGTATGTCGATTAAGTTATGTTTTGTAAGTAACAGTAAACAGTTTTGTAAGTGAACTATCCTTTGATCACTGAGATAGACTTATGGATGAAAAGAGGAGAGAGAATAGAGGAGATATAGACAGAGAAGGATTAATGAAGTGATAGATATATTATAGATATTACGTGGGATTGGTTTGGATAAAGATAAATAAAGAAATAAAAATACAAATAATTAAAAGAGTGAAAGAGAGAGGGAGAGGGAGAGAGCCAGAAAGAAGAGAAAGAAGGAAGGAAAGAGAAAGAAAGATTGAAAAAAGGAAAAATAGAGAGAGAGAGAGAGAGAGAGAGAGAGAGAGAGAGAGAGTGGGTTTGAGATAGTTTGCAAAAATGTCTAATATTGAAAAGGTGTAAGGTTAATTCGGTTCAAGTAATAACTGTAATGAGTGAATAGGAAGGGGGTGAGGGAGGGAAATATAGTGAAAAAGCTAGGAAGAGGGAGAGAGAGAGAGCGCGAGAGAGACAGAGAGAGAGAGAGAGAGGTTTCGAGAGAGAGAGAGAGAGAGAGAGAGAGATAGATAGATAGATAGAGAGAGAGAGAGAGCATAGATATTTTTTCACGGATTTTCATAGAAGAATATTTCTACACATTATGTACATACTTTTGCAGAATGACATGTTTGTATAGTCTTATCAGGCTTATATCTCTGATTACAAATTGCTTCGACTTTTTCATAACGCTTGAAATATATCTTTTCTATTTTCTTGGTTCCGTGGTAGTAGATTTTACGTTACCGCAAGACCTGTGGCGTTGCCGATGGGATATAATCAGCCCTTTGCTTTGCTTACTTAAAAGCTAAAAAAATAAATATTGAAAGGGTGAGAGAGAGATAAAGAGATAAAGATAGATAGATATATAGATATAGATAGATGGATATATATATATATTTCATAGAAGAATATTTTCACATTATATGTATATACTTTTGTGAAAAGACACCTTTGCATAGTCTCATCAGGATTGTATCTCTGCTTGCATATTACTTCGACTTTTTCATAAGGCTTGAATGATATTCTTTCAATTTGCTGGGTTGCGTGATACTAAATTTTACGTTAGCGAAAGACCTATCCGCGTTGCCGGTGGGGTATAACTAGCCCCGTGCTTTGCTTACTTAAAGGCTGTAAAACAATATTGAGAGGGAAGAGAGAAAAGAATGACAGAAAGAAGAAAGTGATAGAGGGATTGAGAAAATTTGAAATTTAAGTAGAGAAAGAGAGAGAGAGGCAGATACAGATAGAGGTTAATCGCACCAAAAAGGAAGTGTGCATAGATAGAAATTGACGGATTTGGGCTGATAATTGCTTTCTTATTTCTTACTGTTATTGGTTTGCAATTGCATGAAGGCCTTCTGTACAAACTAACGCGCATCCTTCAAAATTCCCTCTATCTAATCCTTCATTCCTACCTAACTGATCGATTCTTCAGAGTCCGCTAACTATCAGCTCCGACTATAGTCCTATGGGAGCGGGATTACCTCAGGGCAGTGCCGATCCTTTACCTCCTCTTCACCGCAGATATCCCAACCTCCATCTCCACCGCCCTTGGATGCTGACGAAACAGCTCTGCTATCCTCTCATCCCGAACCCACAATTGCTTCGGAAGAGCTCCAGGTCTTAAAGATTACCGAATGGAGCAAACATTGGCGTATAAAGCTTAATGAAAGCAAAAACACTCATGTATCATTTACCCTCCGAAGGAAAACCCTTCATACAATATTCCTCAATAATAATCCCATCCCAAAAACAGACGGCGTCCGCTACCTCGAGTTCCATTAAGACTCAAGACTAGCCTGGAAGCAACACACTCGACTAAAATGACAGGCACTAAACCACGTTTCGGTGTACTCAACAGAATGCTGTCGCACAAATCAAACGATTCAACGCAAAACAAACCGACAATGTACAAGACAATTCTAAAACTAATCTGGACGTACAGACTAGAACTGTGGGGCACCGCCAAACTTTCCAACATTCAAAGAATAATAGTCAATGGTTCTTACTACGTCTCCAACAACACCCTTCACAACGACCTCAAAGTCCCTTCCCAAAAAATTATTTTCAACACATTTTCCACTTTCCACATAAAAATTCTTTTCTCCAGCAATCCTTATCCAATAGAAACCACCCCTAGTATCCCACCAGACGACTGAAAAGGAGATTGCCTCGCGACCTACTGAACCAGACTCGCGTGTAGTTGGGAGAAAAACAATGGTTGTTAACTCCCCTTCACGATACATGATCCATGCCAATTGTAAATTTAACTCATTCATGTTGTAAATAATGTTTCAGATTGTAATAAATTTAAAAAAACTGTTTTGAAACAATTAATGTGTTGATCTAAAATCTCTCATGCTAAAATATTTCTCGAAGTTAAATTCCTGGTAATAATATCGTTGTTTGTGTGGTGATTAGTGACCGTTAATCGATATTTATTTAGAAATTGTGAGATGCGGTCTGGTGTGATGTAGGTTTCAGAAAAACATTTTCTTTATCGTGCCAATGTTTCGATCTTTATTGAGATCATCTTCAGGGCCTTGGATTTACAAACATTGTTTACATATTACAATTGGATGTGAAAAAGTGAATTTATACAATGCAAAATATATTTTTATATATTCAATCAAAGTATTTCTACTCACTCAAAGTGTTTGTCTTCTGTGTAATTGTGCCATTCTTGCGTGTCGTGTTGAGAGTGCCAGTGAGATTTTGCTCTTTTACGTTTACATACGTTGGATTTTGAAGGGGTGGGGAAGGAAGTCGGTATAGAAAGACATTTTTGCATAAGGAGTTGGCTTCTTTGAGGTGAAAAGAGCCGACGAAGGGAAACAATGTGTTGGTAATGGTTCGGTCAGATTATCCTTTCAGGATTATATAGAAAGGGATAAATAGGAAAAGGAAAGCTAAATTGTTGGGAAATTAGACTATATGAAAAATATTTGATGAGTGGAATGTAATGTGATAATATAGGTATGTTATCTGTATTGAATTTGATTAATGATATTGGCGTAGCTGGACTGAGTTGCAAATCCCAGGCCCTGAAGATGATATCAATAAAGATCGAAACGTTGGCACGATAAAGAAAATGTTTTTCTGAAACCTACATCACACCAGACCGCATCTCACGATTTCTAAATAAATATCGTCATTGTTAAAAACATATTTATTTAGTAAATCCGTTAGATCTCGTGGTCCGATTGACCAAATAACATATTGGTTGAGATAAAATGAATAAAGATGAAATAAAGATGAAAAATGGCAAAAAGGAGGGAAAATTCGAAAGGTTGCGTTGAGATGGGAAGTTGATGTCCGAGTGGATCGAGGTCACGATAGCTCAAGTGGTAGAGCAGCTGCGTATCTAGCCGAAGATCGTCGGTTCGAATCCCGCTCGTGCCATTCACTTATTTATCTCAACTAAAAACCATAATTAATTATAATTTATTAATTGGTCAAGCGGACCACGAAATTAGTGAATTTAATGAATTAAAAATGAAGTATACTTCACTAAAGCTCTCCGTGGCCATTTCATTTGTCGCCGAGAATCCAATCCGATTACACGACATTTAAAAAATGGCAAAATGGAGGGAAAACTCAAAAGAGATGGGAAGGTAGTGGCCGAGTGGATCGGAGTCACGATAGCTCAAGTGGTAGAGCAACGACGTATTTCGCCGAAGGTCGTGGGTTCGAATCCCGCTCGTGACACTGACTTTTTTTATCTTAACTAATACCTTACTTAAAGACCAATTAATTGAACAATATTTATTTAGGTTGAAGTGTCAAAAATGAAATAAGAACCGAATATGGCCATATTTGATGTCCGCGTATAATTAGTTTCATAATTCGAACGGAACTCACTGGAAAAAAGAATGAAACCCTCTGGAAGACTCCGTGGAGCCAAATAGCAATTTCTGGGAAAAATCATGGAAGTGTTTAATATTAAGTAATATATGTGCGGTGTTTCCGCTCCAGTTCCAACGAGAGCGTTTTGAAGATCTCTTCACGGGATTGGTTTAGATTAAATTGCTTCCAGGTGGAATGACCTTATAAGCCCTTACACAAATGTAAATTGCGCCTGGTATACCCTAGGGTTTAGCGTTATTATCCTCTTATTTAAAAAAAAATATGTTACGCACGTTACGTACAAAAACATTGATAAAATCGTTGTTTGTTTAAATAGGAATTTTTCTTTATTGCCGTATTTTAATGTAGGTAGTTCAATAGCGTAATTTATTCTGAGGATAGAGAATGAAGACATTATCAAATATAATTAAATATGCTATGTTTTTTTAATCCTTTATTTAACCTCCGAGTACATTGGCACATAAAACAAATTAATTTGCTCTCTCTTGGTTCTTGTCTAAATACGAAGGGCTCATTTTATAATTAGATAAATATACATAATAAAATAATGCAAGAAAATGTAAATATATTGTAATATTTCGTATGAGTTCAGTAGGTCGACTATCGATCCCACCTACATTAACAACAGATTTACCCTCTACAAAACACTCATTCCACCGATATGGACCAACAGAGTGGAAGTTAGTGGCTTGAACAAACATTCCAATTGATCCCGTATCCATTCTTTCCAATACAAAATGTAAAAAAACTGTATAAAGCTCTCTACTACTTCTTAAATAAAATCATTCATCCAAAAATCCATTTGTTCCTTTTGACAATTATAAGAAATTATAAAATACCCATTTTGCGCATCCAAACACTCTCATTCAACAACATTCATCACTGACACTACCTGGGTGAGGAATGTGAAGGTGTAACTTTTTTTCTTCATGCGTGTCAAATTAAATATATATTACTTACTATTAATACTGACAAATTGATTTATTTCAATTAAAGTTGCAAGTGTAAATATAAAATAAATATTTTAAAGAAGAATTACGTTTAGTACGTTCATTAGAAATGAACAAAAGAGAGTTTTACTCCTAGTATGGTAGATACAGATTTCTCTTTTGTTTTACGGGTTTTCTCTCTTTCTCTGTCTCTATCTATCTATCTATGGCAATATCAGACTTTCTCTGGGTTTAGTTTTGTTTCTGCGATACCAATCGATATAAGTAAAATATCGAGTATTTTATTTCGATACCGAGTACTTTTGTTATCGAATATTGTCTTCGATACAAGTACTGTATCGAGTACTTTTTATAGTATCGGTAAAAATACTCAAAGAGATTTTTCATCGAGTGTTCAAGTAATATTGAATTGTTATTTTCCGGTCGGAAGTTACCTTTCATCAAAACGGGAGTTGGCTAGTTACTGTTAGGAGCGCCTACAAGCGGCATGTGTCAACAAGTTAATCGAAATGTCGAATTGGTGGTTGGTAACTCTGCTGATAATTCTGGTAACTCATAATTCTTTACCGCGTCGCACCTCGCACTTTCATTTCAGTGATTTCTTATAAAATATTTTTGTCTTTAATTATCTAAAAACTGTTATCTAAAAACCTTCCTTCTCATAGATACCTGATCATGTCTCCTCTCAAAAGTAAGGTACGAGGTTATTTTACTAAGAAAACTGAATCTTCGGCATGTTGTAAACTGTGCGGGAATAAGTCTAATCTTTTCAAACATATGAAAAGAAAACACCCGTTGATCAATTTTCTGAAAACTCGATAAGGATAAAATTGAAATATCAATTTTGCTGAAATGTGCTGACAGCTTTTCCTTGTTCTTACGTACGTACCCACTTAATGAAAAAATACTTAAAAATATTATTAAAAACTGGAAATTTTTGTTTATTTTGAACGCTTGAGCGAATTTACCACAAGTCGATAGTGAGAAAGTTGATCATTTATGAATAAACGACAAAGTAGTCATTTGAGTAAGTACTCGTTAGTATCGAATAATTTCTGTCGATACTTGAGTAGTATCGAATATTTCTTTCGATACCAATGTCGAGTTCTGGTATCGAATATTTTCTGGTATCGGATGACACTATTTGTTTCTTTTCATCATCCTCATTTTTCCGAATATATATTAATCTTTATTTATCTATTTATGTAAGCAACTATCTATACGAATATAATTATTTATTGTTGTCTGTATTTTTTTATTTTGCGTGAATAGTATCCTTCTGTACATTAATTTATCGATTCAACATTCTCCTCTCTCTCACTCTCTCTCTCTCTCTCTGTCTCTCTCTCTCCCTCCCTCTCTATCTCTGTCTCTCCCTCCCTCTCTATCTCTGTCTCTCACTCTCTCTCTCCTTCTCTCTCTCTCTCCTTCTCTCTCTCTCACTCTCTCTCTTTCTCTCTCTCTCTCACTCTCTCTCTTTCTCTCTCTCTCTCTCTCTCTCACTCTCTCTCTCTCTCTCTCTCTCTCTCTCTCTGTCCTCTCGCTCTCTCTCTCACTCTCTCTCTCGCTTTCTCTCTCTCTCTCTCTCTCTCTCTCTCTCTCTCTCTCTCTCTCTCTCTCTCTCTCTCTCTCTTTCGTTCAATATTTGGAAGAGATCTTTCGCGACCTAAATTTCCTAGATTTTAAAATAAAAAGTTATTAATTATCCGTCCTTCTTTATCTCTTTATCTTTTTCTTTCTTCCAATTTCTAATTCTTTTTTTTAAATTTCTTTTTCGCATTCTTACCATTTTTTATTTATTTGTCTATCTGATACTTTCAGTCACCCTCCACGTTTCTCTCTCTCTGTCTATTTATCTATCTATCTCCATCTGTGTATATATCTCTGTGTATGTTCCTTTCTTTTTGTTTTCATGAATTTCTAAAATTTTTACTCGTTTCTTCTTTAATCTATTTGAAATTAAACAATCAGTCTTCTAAATAACATTTGTGACTACATGAAATTTTATATATCGTCAAGAAATAGTTACAAAATACAATTACATCCTTATACGTTAAACTGTCAGATAAAGAATATTAATTGTTAAAAAACCGGATAAATTTGTAAAATCTTTTGCTTAATACTTGGTGAAAAGATATTGTTTATCCGAATCGTAACGGGACATTATAAAGATTAAAACAATATTTATTGTGAAACTGTTAATAGTATATGATTTTATCAATTTTTCAAGTCCAATGGCTTTTGCATTAAATGAGAAAAGCTTCAACGAGATTGTAATACGAGATGAGAGTTTATAAGAACAGGTATTGGAAACAGAAATAACTTTTGAAAACAAAGAGAGTACTGATGTGAAAACTCTATTCAAGAACCAATCTTTCTAACTGGTCACAAACTTTTAGTTACTAGAATTAAAAATAAGTTATAATAATTTTATAAATACTTTATCTTGATAATTATTAATTTATACGTTTATTAATAGTTTATACGGTTTATGAGGACAAACAATGCGTTGATAGCGGTTTATGATTTATGCTTTGAATGATGGGTCTCGTCCCAGTCGCTCCGGAAGGACAAACTTGTAAATTTATAGTCCCCGCCACAAACTAGTTCCATGTCGTAAATATGTTCATAACAAGTTTCTGTTAATATGTATTTAATGCCCTGTTCAGATTCGTTTAAGGGAAGTGCAAAAGTTTTCCCTGGCAGTCCTGGGCTTAACTAAAACGAGCCGCTCCGACGGTCGGCTGTTGATAACATTTTACACTCTTTAAATCGAAGCTGGCTGGCGTGCTGTGAAAATTTATTACCCTGGATTACGGTCCATTCCCCGAGCGATGAAATAACTCGAACTTATTGAAAGTTAATAAACACTTGCCTGAGTCCTTCTTCCAATAAAATCCATCTTGTAAATTTTTTTTAAACACCTGTAACAAGAACAGCATGAAAATATTCAATTTTTTTTTAGTTTTAAATTTTTAGTTTTAAATTTTCCTAGAATAGAAACCTAATATACATTTTAACGGTTGTTTTTTGTTAAAATGTTTGTTTGTAAAAGTAAGCCGTTTGATAAAGGCTATTTAGTTTCCTTCAGACCCAGGTTGCACTCGCTAACAAAAAAAAGGTCAAATTTATTTATGAACCTCTGACTTAATTCCACCGGCTTTGTTGGGTTTCGTATAATGTAAAATGGCATCTGGCCGGGGTATGTTTGCCGTTTTGACGCAAGGACGGGTAATGGCAAGCCGAAAGAAAATATTTGCATTTCCAACACCGCCTTCCCGTTCACCATCAACGCTATTCGTCCATCTCGGCCTATTTTCCTTTTATTAAGTCTCAGAAAAGGTTTTCGTCTTTGATAAAATATGCACTAACGTGAATATAGAGAAAAATGTATCGTTGGGATTGAAAGATTTTTTTTGTACGTTAAAGAAATATTTATATTTCGTTCGCTTTGTGATGTTTACTGAAGTAAACATTTTCTGAAATCGCTTTTCCAGAAGGTTAAAATAGTTGAAGAACTGGCACATACACCGACCTTATAATTTAATATGAAACATTTAAAAATTTTATTAGTTAAATTATAGAAAGTTTGCAGTTAACAATAAATTATTATGAACCTTAATCCATATTATGTTATTATCCATATTATTATGAATAAATGATTAACAATCAAATAACTATCGTATTTTGATTTAGTAAGTAAAATTATTCATTGATTTTGAGAATCAAAATTTTTTAAAATTAATCGTTGTTTTTTTCTTTATCTCGCGTTTAGAACCTACTATCTTTTTAATGTTTCTCCAACCAAGTTATGTTGTTTTATGATATAACGGTAACTCTGTCATATCTTTATAATATTGCTAGCCTTTCTGTATTCAGTTTCTCCTCAGTTGTGAATACAGTAAGACAAATACACACGAAATAACAACAACATTACATTCTGATTAACATTGATACTACCCCGAGTACTCGACATTCCTCGAGGTAATTGGGATTCGACCTACCATTCACGCTAATAAATTACTTAAATCCGCTATTTTTCGTGGTCCGCTTGACCAATTAATAGCATTCAATTAATTAAGTTTTTAAGTCGAGATAAAAAAAGTCAGGGTCACGAGCGGGAATCGAACCCACGACCTTCGGCTTGATACGCCGCTACTCTACCACTTGAGCTATCGTGACTTCGATCCTCTCGGGCACTAACTTCTCACCTCAACCCCACCCATTGAATTTTACCTCCTTTTTGTTTTTCAAATGTCGTGTAATCGGATTGGATTCTCGGCGACAAATGAAATGGCCACGGAGAGCATTAGTGAAGTATACTTCATTTTAATTCATTAAATTCACTATTTTTCGTGGTCCGCTTGACCAATAAATATCATTCAATTAATTAAGGTTTTAAGTGGAGATAATGAAAAATGGCAAAAAGGAGGGAAAATTCAAAGGGCGTGGTTGAGGTGGAAAGTTAGTGCCCGAGAGGATCGAAGTACGAGAGCCCAAGTGGTAGAGTAGCGGCGTATCAAGCCGAAGGTCGCGGGTTCGAATCCCGTTCGTGACACTACTTTTTTAACGCGACTTAAAACCTTAATTAATTGACTAATAAATTACATTCCCACTCCAGACTTTGTTCACACTAGCCAAGAGTTCTATGTATTCTTTTGGGATAATTAGGGATTCATACAAGCTAATAAATTACATTCACACATTTATTCACTCTACCCCAGAATTGTCGATAATCCTCGCTAATAAATTACATTCATTCCAATTAATTAACATAAATGCAATAAGGACACACCAGAAACACCCATAAACACTGTATAATTTTAAAAATCTCTTGAGCCCATAGATATAGGAACAGCGATTTGTGCCCGCTGACGTGACCCAGGAATGTCGATGACATGCCAAAATATTAGGGGTATTCAAGAGCTTTGTTTTAAACCTGTTAACTTTGCTAGGCCGTGTTAGATAGAAAAAAATGATGACGTAATCTTGTAAGAATCGGCTAGTTAACACTGCTCGATCTAGCAGGGTAGAGCCAATGTTAGATGTTAAGTCGAAGATGAAGTCACATTGCTAGGCGTTAGGGCTACGTAAGCAACATGGCAGCCTCGAATTTAACAGCTGGTTTTTGTTTACACGTATTTTTATTCTTAAATACACATTAATTAAATCAGACCAATGCTTTTTTTTTGGTAATTTCTGACCTTATACTCTCATTCATAAATCCCTTATCCTATAAAGTAGTAGGCTGGTGGACGTTAGGATACAAGCTAGGTATGTGGCACGAATTGAAGCTTGTCATTAGTAGTGTAGTGTCCACTAATTAGTTTCCACGATACCACTAGGTGCCACTACGACTAATGGAATGTTCGCGCTCTCCACTCTGCAGCCAATCAGAGTAGAGCTCTTCCCTATATAAGCAGGGGCACTACCTCGCTGGAATGAGACTCGTCAACCCGAGGAGTTCTCACCAATCACTAATCAGCAACACCAGACTCGTCAGCCCGACGAGCTATTTACTAATGGAACACCGTCGTCGACAGCAAGAGTACTCGCAGCATTAGTCTGATCTCACATTCTAAACAGCCGACTTGGCCAATAAGGCCAACTGCTGCCCCTAGGCTAATTGCTGCACTTCAGTACCTTCGGCCTCTGTGGAGTCAACCGACTCACGGCCCCCGGACCTTCGCCAACGGTTTATTCACAACACCACCAACGGCTCATACCATCGTCACAGCATCTCTACACAACACCGGCCCTTTTCAGGGCCACAAAACTCCCAGTCACTAAAGTAGTATTTTTCGAGTGCATAGATAGCATTTGGAATGAAAGAGTTGATAAATTTTCTTTTTTTAGTAACTTCGGGCTTTTTTCAATTTAACACAAAAACAATAACAAACAACAACAATCCTTCAAGGATGTTATAGCTTTATTTTTGGTTCTATTAGTCGCCACGCGCAGCATTGCGGGAAAATTAATGTTTAATATACTAAGAAAAGAAGGGGGGTTCACGTTCTTACTGGACATTTCTCTATTCGAGGAAACATGAGTTAACATCTATCAAACATCGTGAATACCCCTATTGTCTATATACATCAAGCCTTCTTCACTTGAAAAGGTGCTCGACCGTTATACTACCTTTCATAACGGGCACCTACGTGGTCGCTTTCCGGGCGAAGATGCTCGTGCGTTGTTCTTTAAGACCTATGCGTATTCTTGTCAGTACGGCCTTTTCTCTTTTTGAACCTTTTTCCGTGAACCAGGGACCGAAATGTTTCTTAACCTGCCACAGTTTGGCAGGGTTATTTTTATTTGTACGAATCCAGAGATTTTTCCATTCTCTTTTTATTGTATTTGAAATTAAACATTTGTAATATTTGGATGGGTCGAGAGGTTGCTGTGAAACTGTTGGAATCTGGAATGGATCCATTAGTTGACAAAAGAAATGTTGAGGTCGTTGTGGACGGAGAGGTACGTGGCATAATTCGGAAATTTGACAATTTTGTGAAGACAGTTAATTGGTAGGATTGGAAAAAGTTCCATTCTGTATGCCCAAAATGATGCAGTGAATTCTAAGGTTAGTTTATTATTGTATTACGTTAGTTAACACTGTCAAGACAGATTTCGTCCAAGAAGTCTTCACAGTTGCCCAAGTCATCTGGTAAGTGCGGATTCCAGTCAGTCTACTGTTTAATATTTGACTTGAATTTTACACTGGAGGGCAAGACTATTTTTTCAATGTCAACCTTACACTGTATTTATTTAGAAATCGTGAGATGCGGTCTGGTGTGATGTAGGTTTCAGGAAAGCATTTTCTTTATCGTGCCAACGTTTCGATCTTTATTGAGATCATCTTCAGGGCCTGGGATTTACATTGTTTACATATAACTATTACATTTCGGATGTGGAAACGTGAATTTATACAATGCAAAATATATTTTTTATATATTCAGTCAAAGTATTTCTACTCACTCAAAGTGTTTGTCTTCTGTGTAATTGTGAATCACCACACATTGTTACACTGTATAGTTATCTTCATTCAGTCTTGCACTCCACTTTTTCACACTGGTATTCTTATAAGCTCAAAGCGTTTTTGGATGTACTTAGGTGTTGAAGATAGCTTGGAAGGATTTGGGATAGAGGACGAAATAAAATTAATGAAGTGAAATTGGACAGTAACATGGATTATTTGATCTCCTCAACTGTAAAAATATTTTTGAACATATTTGCATCCTTTAATTACATTACTAATTAAAAAGCTATTTAAAACAGTTTGAAATGCTATAAAAGTCATTATTCTTTGTTGGATATATCACCTTTTAACCAATACACCTCATATTCAATTCATTGTAGTTTAATGTGAAAATGTAAATAGTAGGGTCTCACTTTTAAAACGGATCTCTGCGGGTTAAGGGGGAAAAAACGCGGCCACTCTCCTGGAACTGCGACGAATGGGAAACAATTAGAGACACTCGCCATTAAGCAAATCCGGACCCGGCCGCTCTATTATGAAGCCAGGGACCAAGGGTCTCTTAAAACTTCCTAACAGCAGGCATTAAGTCCTGAAAGGTAACGGGGCAGCTCTTTTCAAACTTGTCCCTCTCGGCATCCGAAAGAATGGAAAATAATTTCACACTCTGTTATATTGTGCCAACGCCTGGTGAGACCGTTCGCATTAAATGAAACCGGCCTGACAAGAAAGGAAATAAGGAAAATAATCACAAGGACAAAATTTCCCGAAATAAAACCATCGACCTCACGAGTTTTTCAACACCCGTTACTGTTATTATGAAAAAAATTGGATATAGAAGCGAACTAAGCCAATTCATATTTTTCTACCTTTGTTTTACCCAATAAATTTTTTATCAAATATATACTCTCTATCATTCCCTTCTATCTTTCAGTTTTTCTATTCGAGTGTAATTTTTAACCCAACGATTCTCTTATTCAATCTGAAAAGTTTCACAATTTTTTCCTTGTGAATCGGGTTGTTTACCTTAAAAATAAATTTTAATGTAGTTATTTCGTAGTAAAAATGGACTTTTTAGATAAAATTGGGTGGCACCTGCAGAGGCATGTGTGTTTCGGTTATCCCGGTTTTGCATTTAACGGGGTCTATGGTTTTTCGATATCGGGAACAAGAAGGAATACATTTTATAAACATAAATGAGAACAATAAAACATAACAAAAAAATGTACAAGGTGATGCATTTTTGACACACCACAGGCAATGTATTACCTGATTTACTGGACTCCGGTGCAATTTTCTAACTAAAAAGAATTTTATTACAATTATGCAATGTAAAAGTGGTAATAATCAAAAAATAATTCTCTATTTATATGAATAAAGTTACAAAATTCACCGTTTATAAATGACAATATATTTTCCTAAATTAAACACGAAATAAAAAATGTCTATTAATTTGGAAAACAAACTTAGTCAAAGTCAGCATTTAAGGATGTAAATCGGTTTCTTAGTCAACCTCCTCCTCTTTGCCAGCGGTTTTTATTTTCCTAGTTCAAGAATCTACACGTACATACCCCATTAACATCATGGAATGTGTTCTGTGGTCTCATATTATTCCAGGCAGTATCTGCACAGTATTTCTTCTGTCTGGACATCTATCCTGTGCGAATAGCTTCATAGGCTTCAGTGTTGCTGTTGCTTTCCAGTAATTCTTTGGCAAGTCTTGCGGATAGCCCTTCTATGAACCTCTTCACGCCTGGTGTATGGTTTTAACAGGTGTTAGAGTCATTGGGGATCCATTTTTGGGTGTGTCCTTTTTTTTTTGCAAGGTACTACGCCGCAATAGGATTCGCGGCCTAGAGGATTGATACTAGCTCCTTTTCGCCCGACATGTTCAGTTTCCCATTGCTTCTATGTCCCGAATGTCCAAGAACCCATGCCAGTGATGACACAAATACTTTGACCCATTTTTTCTTTCTGCTTTCCCTTGCACTTGTTGGTGGAGCTTTATTTTGAAGTAGTGGCAACGACTGGTATGCCTAGTATGGCATCTGCTTATATCAACTCCCTCAATTTCTAATGTTCTTTCTCAGTTTCTAACATGGCCTATCCTTGGTCCTTGTGGTGGTGCATTGCTTTTCCTATAGTGCGACGAAAAATTTGCCATTCTGTATATTTATGCGATAATCTTGAAAACAATATGCACTTTTACAAGTAGTTTCGGTGTCCCTTATCAATAGCCAAGAATTTCGGAAAACAACATCACTGCCAGAAATGAACAACATATACTTTACTACTTTCAATGTAGTAAAAAAACGCCACTCCCAATCTCGAAATAATCATTAATTAACCACCAAATACCACACACGTAGTAAAAAATCCTTCATAAAAATGTTAATCGAATTGTCAAATGTACCAATGAGCTGATTGAAGAATTTGAATAATAGTATATATTTTGAGGACCAAAGGCGTATAAGGTGTCCTTTTTAGATGGCCTGGCCGAATTTCTCTTGAACCAATATAAAAAAAAGTTATTACTTTTAGCCTAGTTTCAAATTTTTGCCGTTTTTTGGAGGAAAATTATTCAGGGTACCTCAAGCCTTACAGGGTACTTCAAGCCAAGTACAACATCAAAATTTGAAATACGACCCTACACATCCGTCCTTACACATCATCAAACCATTTTAAAGAAAGTTTGTCATGCACAATAGAAACAAGCACGACATTAATACACAACGCACAAAAAGGACGAAAACTAAACATACTGGAGAACCTCGAGATATACAAACAAATAACACTTAAAGACGGAAAACTTATAAACGCACAAACAAACTCACTATCACACACCACCTTCACACCACTAAAAACACTCCATAACAAAAAACGAAAACGTTCAGAAGAACAAAACATCGCAACCAACACCAGGAAAAAAAAACCGACAACGCACATATAATAACTGACAATGGACAATGCAAATAACCGCCACCAAGACCGACCAACGAGCACGGAGACCACGCCCCCGAACGCAACGCCCCCAGCGACAAGCGACGGACGCAATACTATATAAACCCCACTTAGACTAAATGACAGTTTTTCACTGAAGATGGCGTAATGCCGAAGCGCGTTTGAATAACTCAAACAAAAAACCCGCGAGTGAAGACAGACCCAGTAGGGCCCGTGTGCCGGTTCAACATGAATTTTAAAGTGGTCAAAAAATGACATAGTTATGGTAAAAAATTTGAAGAAAAAAACAGACAATTGATTTGCTATTTATTAATTACATTTTATGTTCGAACTACCATCCTTGCGTAAAAATACAAAGATTTGCTTTTTTTAACCACTCTTCACCGGTGCTCAGAGCGATAGAGTGAGGGAAATGAATTGACAAGGATTTTCTATGCTTAGCCGCAGTTTTTCAACTGAGGTTGCTAGGTTATGATTGGCGTAGACAGTGTTTTTTAAAAAGCCTCACAGAAAATAGACAAGTGGAGTTAAATCGGGTGACCGAGGAGGCCAACCGATCGGGACATAAGGTCATATCCAACCATCCCGGAAGTGACAATTCAAATAACGTTTCACCTGCAAAGAATTGTATGATCGGCATCGATGAAGCTGGAGCATAAAGTTTTGTCGGTTTTGAAAAGGATCATCATCTAATAGTGTTGGCAAAACCTCCCTTAAAACATTGGCGAACAGAGCACCATTTAAATTATTTTCGTAGAAATAAGGCAAAATTAAATTATTTCCGAGAAGTCCACACCAAACGTTGATACTGTGGACTTTCTAATGATGACAAGAGTACGAAATTCTCTGATTTTCCTCTGCCCACATTCGAAAATTCCAACGGTTTAATATACCATTGGAGGTGAACTTGGATTCATCCGTCCATAGGTTGTATGGCAGAACGATTTCTTCACCCTCCCAAATAAACATTTGTGCAAGGAACGTTAGACGCTTGTCATAATCACAGTTCCAAAGCCCCTGGTCAAGGTAAGAGCGATGCGGCTTAAAATTGTAAGTCCGGAGATTTATAATACTATTTTTTGAAAAACGTAAAACCCTTCTAACATTTCGGCGAAAGGAATTCATAATTTTTGGGATCATACAGTAAAATATTCAGCTCTTCGTCGAAATTACTCTGTCGGTATCTTTTTACCATAACTATGTCATTTTTTGACCAATTTAAAATCGAATTGCTCCATGGTTTTCAGTGTAACATATCCTTTAAAATGATTTGACAGGATGTAAAGGTTCGTATTTGAAATTTTGCAGTTGACCTGGGGGCCTGAGGACCTTCCATAATTTTTCTCCAAAAAAGGAAGAAATTTGATACTAGACTGAAAAATATTAAACACCTATTTTTTATATATAGCGTCATTTGTTCAAGAGAAATTCAACCGGACCATGTAAAAATGACACCCATTATATCACATATCGGTTATCCAATAATAAAGATTTTTGATGTAAACTTCACAAAGCTTAACTGGTTTTACTACCCTAGAGAATGCATGAATTCGTTACCATTGTAGTGTAACGGAAAAAGTTTAGGAATTAACTTATGCACTTAGGCTAACATGTGTTCGTTTTAATCATCTCGCAAAGTGATGAATTACCTATTTTATTCGATTCAACATGAAAATGCTCGTTCGGGTTGAACTGGCCGAAAAACATCCTGCTATGGTTAACCAGAAATATGTCTCCCCGCATGATGACAAGGCGAGGCCACACATTTCACGTCAGTTCACCTCACAAATGAACCAACTGAATTTCAAACTCATCCTACGTACAGCACACAACCTGGAAAAGCCTCGCCTGTTTCGATTTTTACCGTCCTTTTACCTACTTTTTGGATATCTAATCTGCTGCTTTTCAATATACATAATTCTAAATTCACTTAAATTCTCGTAGTAGCTGGGTTAATAACCTTTAATCAGTATCGCGATAATTGTACTATCTAATGCTAAAAAACACAAGCAGAATTATATCAATAGTTTTTTAATTTATACATATTCAAATTATCAAAAATTAAGTTTAATTCATAAAATTGAGACACTTTATCGAGTTATTTTTGTTTTGCTTATTTTTAAGTTTAACTTTTACATAATAAAAATCATCCATCATCACAAATTCATCACATTCTGTCAGTTTAAAATAATATCCTCGTTGCTTTTTGTCTATTTCAGTAGATTAGCAGTCTTTTGAATGTAGCATAAAACATTTCTTTGATTTCCGTAAACATGATACGTCGATTTTTTTACTGCTCGTTATGTTAACTAATTAGCCCTTCCTAATACATTTTCTTAAAAATGACCATTTTTTCATTATAATGATTTTTATAGTTACATTAATAGTAGAATATTGAGCGATCAATGTTCAACTGTGCCACTTCCAAGCATTTTAAAGAAAAAATTAGCTGTGCTAAATCGGCAGTTGGTATGGTATGGTATAGTATGGTGGAAGTGATGCTGGGAAGCGGGGCTTGTATTCCCCAGGCACTGCAGCTTTCTGGGTTATTGTACCTTCCCAGTTCCCTAGTTTAGTCAATAGACTCAATCCTTCTTCTCAGAAGTATTAGGTCATTGACTATTATTGCTGCAATTTGGTTCCCTGAGTCTTTTTCGTACGTTAGGTTAAACCTCCATTGAGCTGTTGCTTCGCATTCGAAGATGATATGAGTGGCTGTTTCCTCCTCCTCATTACCTAATCTGCAAATGGGATCATTATTGTATATACCCATGTTGTGTAGATGTTTTCTCAGATACCAGTGACCGGTTAGTAGTCCCACCACTCCTCTGAGTTTTGCCCTCTCCATTGTAGCAGTGTTTTTGACAATTTTGGTGAGGGTTGTTTCATCATACGTTTACTATGTCTAGCACCGCTAGAGTTTATCCACTTTTTTTTTTGTTTTGTTTGGATCCATTCTGCGATGGAGGATTCTATGTTTGTTTTTGTTATCCCAAGGATAGGTTCGGGGCCTATGTATGGTCTTGCAGATCCTCCTCTGACCAGTTTGTCTGCTTCTTCGTTACCCAGAATTCCTCTGTGCCCTGGCACCCAAGATATGGTTGGTTGTGTTTTCCCAGGTTTTTGAGATTTTGGATACATTCATTGACTAGTTTTGGTGTAATTCTTTTACATCCCAATGTTTTAATAGCTGCTTGGTTGTCTGATCTTATGAGGATTTTTTGTTATCGGCATCTGGAAAATGGTAATAATGAACAAGAATTTATCTCTTGATAAAAAAATAAGTATTTTTAACAGTACAATACGATCAATTGTTTGTTATGGGGCGCAGATCTGGGGTTTCTTAAATATAAAGGGAGTAGAGATAATCCAGAAATCACCAAGATCTTAAATCACCCCCAAAGTAGATTATCACATTTCCTAGCTAATGAGATAATAACAAAACAAATATCGTGGTTTAAATATCTGTCAGGAATAGTAAGGCAGTATAGTATTGAAATTTATTCGTCTTCAGCTACATCACTTAAAAATGGATTACATGCTGACGTAAATTCGGTTGGGGGATGGCAGTTTAGTATAGTACCTGTACCGATTCTCCATCATAAACTGTCCTTCTTGCTCAAGCAGTCTAGCATCAACCCAAACTGTGGACCCACTGCTACCAGAGTGAAAGCGTCGAACCGGCTTTGCTGCATTGAATGGTGACTCAAATGTTATGATGACCTCCGGCAAAATATGTGTTCTCAGACCGGCGATCCTGTGGGAAGTTAATGAATTCCATTTTTATTTTACTAAACAATAAAAAAACTTTTCATACACGTTTTAAAAATCTGGTTTTGTGTTTTGAAATTGAGTTTGATTTATTATTCATTTTTATATTGTCTATTTTTAAACTGTTGTATAAGAAACTGTTATTCGGTGTCATACCTGAAATATAATCAAAGGAGCATGTATTCAAATGAACTCCTTGGTATTTTCACACACACACACACACACACACACACCGAGAGAGAGAAACGCACGTACGCATGGTGATAAATTAAAATTAATTCTTTAACATTATACACAATATAATAAACTAAATACAAATAATTATCATTAAAAATATTATCAAGTTCTACTAGAGCATAACGTGTAGGCTAGAATTAATTTGTATTAAGTAAAATGATTATGAAAGAAGTAAAGTAATTTTTTATGTAATTTTATAAAGATGATAATTTGAAGGTTCATTTGACGACCTCATCTGTAATAATTTCAACCAAACTACCAATTATGTAATGTTATAATAAAATACAGTATTATATTAATGCATATGTGTTTGGAATCTAACAACAATAGATTTACAGGGGTTGCACAATATGCAATATGAACACCTGTTTGAGTTTGAGTTTATTTAATACTGGATGATATTCATACATGCCGCAGAGATGAAGCAGTCTTACTTTGAATTCCTCTCTTGGACATCTACTACACTTCAATGCTTTGCGTTGCTTCGAATTCACAAACTTTAATCATCAAAACTTTACAATTACATCGCCTCATACATATATGTGTAAAATGTAAGTAAAATGGAAAATGTGTAGGGCCGTTACACTTCCTAGTGGCAGAGGCATTAAGAAAAATTAGCCTAATTAAACAGTGGATAAAGGTACAATAAGATATACAATAAGATAAAATAAAATTTTTGTAGAACAGGCTTAGGGTTGGGGCGTCGGTGGCCGCAACGGTTTAGGCGTTGACACAACGCTCATCACTGTAAGGTAAAGGTCCTGGGTTCGAATCCAGCGGCCCTGCATTCGAACCCGACATACTTACAAATGGGCTTTTTTACAAGAAAACCGGCACCCCGAGGTTTGATATAACCTTTGCTGTTGCGAACCTTCTTAAAAAAAATAAAAAAATAAGCAGGCTTAGGAAACAACGCAATTGTTTGACTAAACTATTCTTACATTATCTAAATACATTTGTTTAAATAAATAGATAAATACATAAATAATCTAACAAATGAATAATTTCAATAAAGAAATAGATAAATATTTTAATAATGGTAGAATAAATAACTCAAAAGCCTTATATTAAAATGTGGTTGATCTGTCTGTTTCCAATTTTGGAGAAGTTTTAGGTCCGAATGTTCTTTATGTTGTGTTTGCACTCTCAGCGCTACGTGGAAAAAAGGAGTTCGCTAACCTTTTAAAATGATCCTTAGTGTAAGTAATGTTTAAAATTTCATGCATGTAGTTTATCCGAGTGCTCCTTGTAGATATTGCTCCGTGTAAATTAATGTTAAAAATTTATTTTGGATTATTTGTATGTACTGTATGTTGGTGTTACGTGCATAACTCCACGCCTGGAAGGCATTTAACAGCATTCGTCTAACTACTGTTTTATAAATTATTCATTTATTTTTAAGGCTCATTTCTGAATTTTTATAAAAAAGTGGAAATGTGTGTTCATTTTTGGAGTAATAAACATATATTTAATGAGAAAAAAGCGCTCTTTTAATATTTATTACAGCTTGTATACGATTAGGATGGATGGAAATATACAAGTTATGCACGATACATTCACGGATATTTGTCAGTCTTCCTGCAAAAAGATAAATAATACAAAAATAACAAAAGGGGTGTAAATATATTGCTGTAATAGATTTTCAGTTAACAACTATTTTGAAGCAGTGGGGGCGGCCAAAGGAGCCGCAGGAAGGCCCCACGACGCTTCCCAACCTATACGCCAAACGGACCTAAAACTACTAATTTCAAACTCTGTAAAAAAATGGGAAAACCGCTGGGCCCGAAGAAATAAAAATAACCGTGCCAAACTGTGGCAGATTAAGGAAGAAGTCGGTCCCTGGTCCACGGAGAACGATTCGAAAATGGAAAAGGCCATACTGACAAGACTACGCGTAGGTCATACAAGAATAACGCACGGGCACCTTCAGTCGGGAAAGCGATCGCGTAGGTGCCCGTTATGTAAGGATAGAATAACGGTCGAGCACCTCTTCAAGTGCCGAAGGCTTGATGTATATAGACAATATTTTGGCATATCATCGGACCTGTGCGTAGTCTTGGGGCACGGCAGCGGGCACAAATCGATGTACCGGTACCTTAGGGCTGTAGGGATTTTTAAATGTATATAGTTTTATGTGTTTGTGTTGTGTGTGTGTATTTGACTTTATGTTAATTTATTGGAATGAATGTAATTTATTACCATGAAAGGAAGGGGTGATTTAACCCCGCCCCGAGGAATATCGAGTTCTCTGAGGGAGTGAATGTGACCAGACATCTACGTTTGTGGTGATGTACATATATGTATTGTATGTTTTGTTTCTATTCTGTCTTTGACAACCTGAGGTTCAAACGAGAGACTAGCATTCTAGAATAACGTAGTATACATCTGAAATCAGAAAGTCAGTAACCTGATCGAAACACTCAAATGGCTGCAGTTTAAAACAAAATATGCGCGAAAGAAAAGAAAACACGCAGAGGGCCGGCGTTGACCTCAGCTATTTGTCGACCCATAAACTTCCCACTTATATGTATATATTTTAACAAACAATTTTAGTTATAAAACGGTCATTAATTTAGAAATCATTTCATCATTGTAACTGATATTCTATAAACACGAACGTACGTATTTTGCAATCTTCTGTTTTCATGATTTAATTTTTTAATAATATCTGATTGTCTGTAGATATATGTGTTATACAAAAAAATAGGTTTCCGTTTACCTTGAATGTGTTAAAAAGTAGTATCTTCATAATCCACGTTGTAGAAGGTATGATTTTTCTTTATTTGAACCATTAAACGGTACTTAAAGTTTGTTCGATGTTTTCCAAACTGAAACGCACTTCAAGAAATTTCGCTATTTTGACTGCAAGGGATCGGCTGAAAAAAATGATTGGGGTGATAGCGAGGGGCTCAACAAGTGGAATCATTAAGGGCGCTGGGTTGAACTTTATCCTAATTACTCGCCTTGTTAACCACTAAAAGATAATTTTCTCGGGCTGCCCCCGGTACGGGGTAAGAAGTAAGAATTGTTAATTACCCCTAGGAGGGAAATTCCGGGAAATCATCTTGAATACTGTCAAGCAGAATGCCTGGGGGATCGATCCGCTTAGGAAATTTGAAAACCAAGACAGGAAAATACAGGAGAAATGACGCTGTTTGACGCTAATAACTCAGGCGAACTTTATCAAAAGAGAAAATATGTCGGCCCGATTTTGTACCAATTGGATCCTTTGGAAGATTTCCTCAAACAAGCAGTTCTTAACACTAACAGTGAAAAGTCGAGATAACAAAATAATGAAGTATCTTGTTTACAAGATTGTTTTTCCCAACTCAACTTAAAAGTTTTATAAACGCAAAGTTATTTATAAATTTATTTAGGTATTAGTACATTTTTAATGAATATTTATGAAAAATTGGACTCAATAGCACACGTGGACCGTATAATAAATAGTAGCTGATTGGAAAAACGTCCAACATTTATATAATTTTATTTTGAAAATTCACGTTTCGTTAAGCAATCGTACAAATAAATCCATCTATATATCAATTACAATCACGTCCGAGATTTTCATGTTCTCGTTTTTATAAAATTGACCTGGGTTAGAATCATATTGGAATTTTTTCACCATTTTACATATGTTTACTTACCATAACTATGGCAAACATGGACAGCCAAAATACAATTAAAAAAGGAATACGTTCGCTTTTTCCTTATGAAAGTTCATGTTATGTTATCTTCAAATAAATTAATGCATGTTACCGACTAACGAATTGTTCCTGGCAAACGTTATTTAATTAAAATGACTTGCGTTCCCACAAAAATTACTTTGATT
The DNA here is from genome assembly GCF_000648675.2 of Cimex lectularius. Lineage (NCBI taxonomy): Eukaryota > Metazoa > Arthropoda > Insecta > Hemiptera > Cimicidae > Cimex > Cimex lectularius. Next base: position 3,346,436 of record NW_019392673.1, on the reverse strand, counting down.
CAGTGGACATAGTACAAATTATTCGTTTTACATACAGCCTAATAATTGGCATTGTGCCAAAATATCTGTTCATATAATATATTTGTTATAATTACATCCTTATACTTAAATAAAATAAAGTTAGAAAATGATGAGAAAATTAAGTTTAGAGTCTGCATTATCAAATATACGGATAAAAAGGTTTTTTCTTACAGAGATGATTAATTGATATATTTATATAAAGTTCTCGTAAAATAAGAAGACCAATTTGACAAAACCTATCCATCAGTCAAAAAGCGTATATTTGCAGCAAAAAATATGCAAATTCAGAGACAAACAACCCTAGGACCCACCTAACGGAAAACGATGATGTTTGCGCCAAAATAAATAGTTTTAAGAACGAAAAATGTATATATTTAATATTAGATTTATTTAACTGAAAATATTATTTTTGTTCTGTTTTATTTATATATTTATCTCAAGGTGTGTTAAACAATTATAAATTATTATTAATATAAGTTATATTAAAATACGGTTGTCCCTGCAGACGAAACAATGTCAAGTAGGTTTAGGCCTGTTTGTGGCTTGGAGGCAGTGGCATTGATTTTCAAACCTTTGTCTGTGCCCACCTAACTTTGGTTACCTAGTTTTTTCCCTACCTATTAATCGTTCGTCTCGAAGTGAACGCCTACAAACTTAAATTCCGTACGTCACCTGATCCCCGATCATCTGAAGAAGATATAACCAAGATTAAAAATCACCACTCGTTTGATATAGAACCGTGTACACTTGATTTGACCGACAAATTCCGGTACCTCGATCTGAACACCAGTTCCAACGAATTAAGACTTGTTACTCCCACAAAAACACCAGTTGAGTAAACATTAAAAACCTATTTTAGTTTTAATAATATTTACTTTGGTTTATGTTAAGTTACATTTTAGTTATTCAGAAATCGTGAGATGCGGTCTGGTGTTGTAGGTTTCAGAAAAACATTTTCTTTTCGTGCCAACGTTTCGATCTTTATTGAGATCATCTTCATAGCCTGGGATTTACAAACATTGTTTACATTTAACAAATACATGTAGAATGTGGAAAAAATGAATTTATTCAATGCAAAATATATTTTTTTATATTCAATCAAAGTATTTCTACTCACTCAAAGTGTTTGTCTTCTGTGTAATTGTGCCACTCTTGCGTGCCAGTGAGATATTGCTGTTTTGTGTTTATGTACTTTGGATTTTGAAGGGGTGGGGAAGGAAGTCGGTATAGAAATTTTTCTATAAGGCCTTTCTTTGAGGTGAAAAGAGCCGACGAAGGGAAACAATGTGTTGGTAATGGTTAAATTTTAGTATTTCCATAGCCAGTTTTAAGAATTTATTTGTAAATGTTAAATGTTAATTATTCCATTTATGTTTAGGATTCTAGGACAAGTCACGATAGCTCAAGTGGTAGAATAGCGGCGTATTTAGCCGAAGGTCGGTTCGAATCCCGCTCGTGACACTGGCTTTTTTTATCTCAAACCAATACCTTTCATAAAGATTAATTAATTGAAAAAAATCATTTAGTCAATCGGACCAGGAAATTCTAATGGACATAATTATAGTGTTGACTGTTTCTAAACTATTTTTTGTTGACTAAATTCGCTCCTCCAATCTATATTATCAATTCACTTTTAAAGTAAAGAAACCTTACATTCAAATTCCTGAACAAACAACAAACAAACAAGACACACATTGACATATAAATAGGTCGAATAATGAAAATATTGAAAAGTTGGAAATTTAGAAATGTAACAAATTTAACACGCGCAAAAAATAAACTGTATAAATAAGAATAAGTTGCTAAAAAATAATAAAAGTTGGTGGTTACAAAAAAGTAACGATACTTCACATACTTTATTTACAACATTTAAAATGCAGTACTAATTAAAAAGAAAAAGGACTATCGGTAACGACAAAGTTACAGGTTTATCAACCCGCACTGTTTATTAATTTAGGTGATAATTTTAGAATAAAAATGATAGAAAATTGATTTTACAAATTGATTTATAGAAATTTTTTAGTTACATTGCTCTTGCATACAGCTGACAGTTTAAAATATAGAGTTTTTTTAAGTTGGTTTTATGATTGTTAAGTTTTATATTATTTGTTTCTTTTTTAAATTAATTAATCTTTATGTAAGGTATTGCTTGAGATAAAAACGTGAGTGTCACGAGCAGGATTCGAACCCACGACCCTCGGCTAAATATGCTACTGCTCTACCACTTGAGCTATCGTGATTTCGATCCACTCGGACAACTTCCCATCTCATCCTTTCGCATTTTCCCTTCTTTTTGCCATTCGTCATACATTGTGTAATCTGTTTGATTCTCGGCGACAAATGAAATGGCCACGGAGAGCTTTAGTGAAGATATATTTCATTTAACTTAATAAATTCGTTAGATTTCGTGGTCCGATTGACCGAGTAACTTTTTTTAGTAAGTGACGTTTTTAATAAACAAAAAGTCAGTGTCACGAGGGAGCTTAGTGACCGAGAGGATCGAAGGATAGCTCAAGTGGAAGAGCAGCGGCATATTTGGCCGAAGGTCATGGGTTCGAATCACGCTTGTGACACTGATTTTTTTCATCTCAACCAATACCTTACATAAAGATTAATTCATTGAAAAAAGTTATTCGTTCAATCGGACCACGAAATCTAATGAATTATTTGTTTCTTTCTTTCGCAATTGTTATATTGATACGTCGATAATAATAGCTTAAATTACCATCTGTCTTTACTATTGTCTTCTTGATAAAAAACATAATTTATGACAAACTTACATAAAATTTAAAAAAAGAATGGTATGTCAAAAGAAAGACGAATTACCAATAAAAGTGTTTTTTGTTTTGTTTTTTAATCTCAGCCATTTGGAATAGAAAGGTAAATTTAAAAAAACTATAAAACAATACTCGTACGTATATATTTAACTATTTCGCAATGTTCATTGTCATGGTTAGGGAAGTGTATTGCTAAGCCTATTAATATAATAATAATCGTCCATACTGGCTTACCGACTGAAGCTTTGAAAAATATCTAAATACAAAATCTTGCGTCTGAAAGGGGATTACAATTTTCTCTTATCGGCGAAAAGATTAGTAATTAAGATAGTTTTAAATCAACTGTGTAAGAACCAAAATATTTTTGAAAAGTGAAGATCTTTCATAGTTTGATTTGTATTGATAGTCCCAAAGAACTAAGATAAGAAAGCTGTCATAATCATAAAGCATTTAATATGAGGGCATATCAAAAAACATTCATCATGAGCTTTAACCCTTATAGGACCCAGTTAACCACTTAAAATTGCACTGAAATAAGTTGTTGTTTTGATTGATGAAATTTGTGATAAAACAAACAGGTAAAGGCGTTTTTCAAAATAAAGAAGACGTTCGGAAAAACTAATAGCCTATCGCCGGGCAATTCGACCACAGGGTGATGTGCGGGTCCGGCCCTAAAGGGAGAAAAGGGCCCAGGAAGAGTGTGATATTCGGCAATAATATCGGAAAAACCTCGTAGCAGAAGCTACAACGGTACAGTTTAGAAAACTGTAAAATCAGCCGAACACCTTTTCCCACCAGGTAAAACATTCGCGTTGCTCCCTCCTTTCCAATTGAACGAATGAATAAACATTTATTAAAAAATACTTGTACATTATGTTACATAACATTCATTAAGTAGAGGAAGTGGCGGGGCACTTTTACGATTTCAAAACTTTTTCCTATCAACGCACCTAGTCCTAGTTTGTTATTATTTTTAATTAATCAAACAAGAAGATAGTGGGAAAATTTTTCTTAAAAAACCCACTAGGTATCAAAGAAGATAACAATTATCATATGAATTAACAAAAATGTGTTAAGAAAAACATAAATAAATAAATGAGATAACAAGAACCATGCAACACTGGTAATTGAATTATCACAAATTGTCTTATAGTATCACAGCTCTGGTAGAGGAAACAATAAATATATCACAGATCATAGATTTATGTATTGTGCCTAATCCTTCTATGTTTCCATGGAAAGTTTACATCATACACTCGTACATCCCTACAAGTAGTGTTCTTGCTGGAGGAGAGACCCCTAAAAAAATTCCTGGACAGAGGCTTTAATTCAAACTTAATATACTCAACTCCCGTGCTCTCATGGAGGAGGCCAATTCTGGTGTATCGAGGTACTGAGGTTATAAATCTTAGAAATTTATTTTGGACAACTTGCAGTTGTTGGATGTTCGATTCGCACGTGTAACTCCATGCTGGGCAAGCATACAGCAGCGTAGGTTTAATAGCTACTTTACAAATAATTAGTTTATTTTCAAAGCTCATTCCACTCTCTTTATGTCCGCTGATGGCCCTCCTTACCAAGTAAGTAAATTGATAATTTGTATAAGACTTCTGTTGAAAAATCTCCTGAGCTAACCCCCATATTGTATATATTTTGCCTTTATATATTTTATTGTTTTCATCGTTCCTCTATGTTTTAAAAAGCCCCATCTCACATTCCTCAACCTTTATTTTCTTACAAAATCTACGTGATAATCCTCAGCTATGTTTAAATAAATGCTTAATTATGACCGCTAAACATATATAAAATAATATATATGATAAATATAATATAATGCATAGAAAACATTTATAATAAAGAGATTTTGGGTTGTTTTAAAAGATTTATTGATCAATTTTGCTTTTGACGTGTTTGGATTAATAAGAAAAAAAATTATTTCCCGGTATTTCTCTTGTTGATTAAAAATAAACATTACGTAACAAGGTTCGGTTATTGCTGAATTTGACATTCTCCTCTCTGTTTTCTTTTTCCAGCATTGATTTGTTAGCGGTGTACGGGTTCAGCCCGGGGCTAGGAAGGAACAAACAGCTCGAATACGGCGATATTGTAAGCAGAGAAGTGTGGACGAACTCTCTCGCTACGGCTTTTATGACTTTTTTCCGTTTTAGTTTTAACTGGTCTGGAGCTCTTCAGAAGTTTTTACCTTTATGTGAAAACTTCCAGCTCTCATCTCATTTTGATATTTGCATATTTACTTAAGCACACCACACCGAAAAAGATTTATAACGAAAAATACATAAAAGGTACAAATTTGTCAGCTACGCATTGGCTGTTTTTATAACAACTGTTGTTTGTGATTATTTTAATTCAACACGGCCTTTTTTCCATCCTTGTTTATTTAATCTGATCTTTTGAACGATTTAAGTTAAAGCAAAACATTAAAGAAGGCAACATTCAAAGCATAAATTTATCACTTTTACATTTGCTAGTTGTTAGAACATCAGTTTTTATTGTCATATTTATTATCAGCTTATTGTTTTATTTTGACTTGATAAAGAAAACAGACTCCCTGAAACGCCGGCCTAAGGAATTGTCTCATAATTAAAGTGATAGCAAACCACAGTTAGCAAAAACATAACTACTTATTAGCCTAATAATAGTGAATTATTATGATTATTATTATCTTTCTTTCCTTTATATTTAGTTGTTTTTCCTTTTTATTTTCTGAAAGTAGCGAGGATAATGAACTCAGCAACCTTTTTTCTTTAGTATTCTTTTTATTTGTTCGCAATGCATTTCGGGGCCATCTTCCACGCTCCCTTTACAATGGTTGGTGCTTCCAATCATCCTTCGTCCTTTTCTTTCTCCTTGATGTAGCCAGGCCGATATTTCTGAGGGATTTGGTCTACCACTAAGGCTCAAAGTAAGAAGTAAACTCGAAGAAACGCAAAGATCACAAAAAAATAAAAAACAGTTAAGCCCATACGACTTTTAATGTTGGATTTCTTGCTGAGGACTACGGGTTGATGAAATTGTAGTTTGACCATTCCGATCGTCAGTCTTTTAACCCTATCGTGGTTGGTTTATCGACACCTTGTGTATATTGCAAATCACAAGATCACAGAAAGCAGGATATACACCCTGAAAACTCCAAGACAGCAAAATACAACGATGAAGAATATTCTGTTTGAATTCACTAATTTCGTGGTCCGCTTGACCAATTAATATATTACAATTAATTAAGGATTTTAGTTGAGATAAAAAAATCAATGGCACGAGCGGGATTCGAACCCACGATCTTCGGCTAAATACGCGGCTGCTCTACCACTTGAGCTATCGTGACCTCGATCCACTCGGACACCAACTTCCTATCTCAACCCCACCTTTTGAGTTTTCCCTCCTTTTTGCCATTTTTCAAATGTCGTGTAATCGGATTGGATTCTCGGCGACAAATGAAGTGGCCACGGAGAGCATTAGTTGAATGTGAACTTTCCCCTGATACCTGCGGGATGATGATCCTGAAGTTTCTTCGTTACGATCATCAAGTTCTCTTAAACGTATTTGGTTTGGTCTATAAGACTCCATAAAATACACATGACACTTTTTACATTGGTCGATGTTTTCAAATTTCCTGGGATATGTCTGTAAGAGCTTCATCATTATCATAAAAATTGTTATGTTTCTTCACTTCTTTTCCTTAATAATGTGAAAAACGCCCCTTCATACTAAAATTTTTCTCGTGAACGTACTTAAATATTTTCTTACCAATTTTTCAAATATAAACATCGTGTGAGGGGCCATACTTATTCCATAACAAGTCTCTGTGATCGTGTTATTTTTTGTATAACTTTAAACGGAAGAAAAATACGATTTACGGAAGCAAGACCAAACACATTGAGATAATCTGTTAACAAAATGGGAATGGTTATACAATCAAAACTGTATGGATGCAGTAAATTCTGATAGACTCCTTTCTTTGTGGGTTTGAAGATACAATTTTAACTGACATTGCATACATAAATTCAGACTCATTATTTTTTACATTAAGACAAGCTTTTTTACTTTCAATTGATATCGGAGAGGCATAACTGTTCCGGTTTTCAAAGAAATCAGTTTATTATCTGTTTATTTTACACAATCGCCATCCACTATTTTGTAAACTACTTTTTTTTGTCGGTTTGACAAAATAATTTTTTTTTAAATTTTTCTACGCCAGTTTCTATGCAAAATGAGAATGAAAGTAAACGATACGAAATTTTTGATGAGCAAATTTACGAGAACAAGACTTAATTTAAAAACATTATTAATTGATAAATTAAGATTTGTATCTTTTGAATTGGTATATAGGTATAAGTTTTTTAAATTTGTAAATCCGTTCATGCCCTTTTTTACTGTCGTGACTAAAGTAATCATATTTCATAAATTTTTCTTCTGCCTCCTGTTTTTACTTCTGTAAAACCAGTCGAAAGTCACCACCCAGTATAAAAATGTTCCCAGGATTCTCTAAATGTTTTGACGATAATGGCTAATTTTTGATATTTTGAGATTCAATAATTTCTCTGGTCAATTTAACGGCATTACAAACTTTTGACTGATCTGCGTTCATTTTTGTATATATCTCTTCATAAATGACTTTACGATCATAACTCTGTGGACCTTACCTCAATTTTTTCAAAATTTTTGAGTTACCAATCTTTTCAGGAAGGCCACATTGTTTTCAATGTCAATTGGATTCAATTTTATTGTCATTCCTTTGTTTTCAATCAGATCTCGAATAATGGACAATGTAGTGCTTCATTAGACTGTTCGATTCATTGGTCTTTAAATTGTTCCCAAAGCATCAGTGCATCTACTTCTCCACTCTTTATTAAATGAACAATATATTTGGCATCGTTATTAAAGCAGCATTTCAAACATATAATTTTTCGATTCACACAATCCCGGTGCTCTCGCTGCCTCATGAGATCTAATGATAAAAATGTCCCATAAATTCGCGAATTATAATCCGTTTTTAATGATTTTTTTATTCGATTGGTTTTAAATAGCTGTTGAATACCATGTAAAAAAAGAAGCAGACTTTGCCAAACATTTTTTATAATTGCACATAAAGTAGGTAACTTCTAAATTAAAATGAGTATTAATAGCAATTGCTGATAAATTTTACAATTTGTGTAATATTACGATACATTTTAAAAAATTAGCCTTATTATGTATAAGAAATGTTTTTCTTTTCATTTATAGGACATGGTTTCTTAAAATGTCAACTGAGAAAATATTCAACTAAAACGTTGCGTTTACCTTTCCACTGTCTTTTTCTCTTTCTACACCATTAAAATCGTATAGGTCTTTCTCTCTCCCACTTCAGCTAAAACTTTTTTAATAATAAGAGAGACAATGATAAGACCTCTCTGTGCGTACGGTTGTGAAGTCTGGGCTCAATCAGGGATTTCTACACGCCAGGTTTTTTATTTATTTCTTCGAAATTTTCCGTCAAATTGTAAATGCCGATTTTCATGTTTTAAATTATACTATTCATAACGACCTTATATCCCGTTTATGCATGACCTAATCAAAACCCTCTATAATAAATTTCACCAATCACTGAGCATCAACAATATCCTAGTACAAAGTTTTTAATGCCAACCCTACTGGAAAATCCCTTAAGAAGGTTAAAGCGAAAGTGCTCTCGAGACCTCCTCAGTGAAAATAACAAGATTTAAGTTTGAAGAAGTGTTGCCACTGCACAACTGCTACTACAACGGACTCAAAAAACAAAATCAGCATTAGAAAATATTTAAATAATACAATTCTTTTAATAGTAAAAACACGTAATACGTAATAATAAAGTTTTCCTACGCCAACACTACGAAAAAAGTCATTAATTTTTGTAATCCGCTTGACCAACTAATATCTTTCAATTAATTAAGGTTTTTAGTTGAGCGGACCACGAAAAATAGTGAATTTAATTGATTAAAATGAAGTACACTTCACTAAAGCTCTCCGTGGCCATTTTATTTCTCGCCGAAAATCAAATAGTTTACACGACATTTGAAAAATGGCAAAAATGAGGGAAAATTTAAAAGGTGAGGTTGAGATGGGAAGTTGGTGTCCGAGTGGATCGATAGCAGCGGCGTATCTAACCGAAGATCGTGGGTTCGAATCCCGCTCGTGACTTTTTTATGTCAACTGAAAACCTTAATTAATTGAAATATGAAAAAATATTACAACTAATAATATCACTTGATATTTGTGAAAAGTACTTTTTATTTTTATTGTATCAGTCAGTTTAGTGAATTTCAGAAAGTTGATCTGTCTATTTATGACCAAGGTGTCGTTTCTGAGGATCACCATAAGCCGTGCACGCAGAAAGGAGATGGGTGAGCGTAGTGTGGCCAGTTCTCAATCGCGTAATCCATATTTTCTTCTATCTTCGACCTGTGGTTAGAAGAGTTACATCATTCAACTTTAACTCTCGGAGTTTGTTTCGTCTGACATGAGATCACTATTCTTGCCACTTTGGCCAGGTGTTTTTTTTTTAATGTGATATACCATATATTTAAGTTAGGCATCTGTATGCTATACACTGTTGCCTCGTTTGCCGCCATGTCGGCCTTTTCTTTCCTCAAATGCCACATTGACCCTGGATACACACAAGCACTAACTAATACTTTCGAGTTTCTGATATTCCCACGCAAAGTATATGTATATGTATATAAGAATTGGTGCATTATTAAGAGCAGAGCCGACAGGAAGTCTTTACAAACTAGGACTAAATTTTTTTGGCAATATATGTTCATGCTGTCTGTTCTAGGGTAATTACATATCTTTGTGAGAGAGAAAGCATAGTTTCTTCAATTATTTAGAGATCGTGAGATGCGGTCTGGTAAGACGTATCTTTAGAAAAATTTTATTTATCATGCCAACGTTTCGATCTTTCTTGAAATCATCTTCAGGGCCTGGAATTTATAAAAATTGTTTAAATTATACAAATATATGTAAGATGTGAAATTATACAATAATGTACACATTACAGAAATTTTAATCAAAGCATTTGTATTCACTCAAATTGTAAGATTATTTCTTATTTGTAAATTTGTGTGGTCGGCAAAGTACCAAAACGTGTCTGAATGATGAAACCAGTAAAAAATGGCATACATGGAAATGGAAATCGAAGAGGAATGTTAGCCAGTTTTCAGTATTTAATTGAAGATTATGAAATGTTGAGGACCCTTTTATGGTTTTTAATTTTCCATCGTCACTTCCCGGCACGCTTCTCCTTTAATTTTTTTTTTTCATTTAGGCCGGATATTTTATTTAATATAAAATTCCTTGTCTCTTCAACATTTATGAAAATATGTCAAAATTACAAGTAAAAAAAAAGAGGGTCGATCGACAAAAAGCCAAAAGTCAATACAACATGAACACATTCAATAATTGACAAAAGAGGCTTAAACTTTGTTCGTCCGACAAGCATGCTGCTGACATTCTATTTTACTTCCTGCGCTTTAAACGTATATGATACCGACTAGGATGAATGTTTTTTTTGAAATTTATTTTACTCTTGTCACAGGAATGTCTGTTTCGTCAATTATTTCTTTTAAACTTGAACCGGTTTGAGCATAAGCTCAACAAAGAGAAAGTTTGTTGAAAGAGAACGTTTAAAAATTGAAATACATTTGTCGGTATATCCCCTGTTATATATAAAACAATAATTTTTTCACTTTTTTAACGTTATTTAATATTTGAATATTACAAATAACCCTACACATAGTGCAGAACATTGCTGTGCAATTCATATTCTTATTAAAACTAGAGAATTCAACTAGTGTGGGGAAAGACTGGAACAAGCGTCTAATAAACAATAAAATAAAATAAACAACATATGCAATCGCCGCCATGAGCCCGGGTATGAAACGCAAATGCTCAACCGTTTATAAATAAAAATGCAAAACAAGGAGGCATTACCGTAGCCACTACAAGTGGGTGTGGTTTTGCCAAGCTTTTACGAATAATTTATTGGAATTTATTACGCGAGCCACCCCTCCATTCATACAAAGAGGGATAATTTAATGAAAAGCCGTATTTCCCTGTTTTTTTCTGTTTTATTTCTATTGAGGATCCTCATGGGAAAAGCGTGTCCCTTGTGTATTTGGGGGTCACTTACTTCTACCCCTTGTTGACAAATCTATTCGAATTTTTGAAATAACTAAACAAAGAATTAAAAAACAAAGTTCATCACTTATTACAGAATAGAATAGAAAGATAGATAGATAAAGATAGTCAGATAGATAGAGAGAGAGTGAGAGAAAAAGAGAGAACGTGAGAGTAAGTGTGAGAATATTAAATAGATAGATAAAATCGATGGATAGAATAGATAGATAGAATATATATATATATATATATATATATATATATATATATATATATATAGAGAGAGAGAGAGAGAGAGAGAGAGAGAGAGAAAGAATTTGTTTGTGTGTAACTCACTTTTGATGTGATACTAAACTTTACGTTAGCGCAAGAAATATCGGCGTTGCTGGTTGGGTATAACCAGCCCCGAGCTTTTACAGAGTGTGAGAGAGAGAGAGTGGGAGGGAGAGAGAGAGAGAGAGAGAGAGAGAGAGAGAGGGAGAGAGAGGGAGAGGGAGAGCGAATGGATGAATGAATAAAGTTTCATTTATAGTCGTAGAATTTGGTCTAATTTGACAACTCTTACATCCTACGATATGTAAAGATTGTAAATGGATTTAGAAATTGTTAGATAAATAGACAATAGTTATATATATAAATGGGCCATTAGAGACAGGTGAAAAATGAAAAAAAAATGAAGTCGCAATATGATATTGAAAAAACAGAGGGATATGAAGAAAGAGAGAGAGAGAGAGAGAGAGAGAGAGAGAGAGAGAGAGAGAGAGAGAGAGAGAGAGAGAGAGAGAGGGGAGAGAGATAGTGGGTGAGAGAAAGAATTTGTGTGTAACTCACTTTTGCTTAATTATTTTAATTTGCTAGGTTATGTGATACTAAACTTTACGTTAGCGCAAGAAATATCGGCTTTGCTGGTAGGGTATAACCAGCCCCAAGCTTTTACAGAGTGTGTTTGTGTGAGAGAGAGAGAGAGAGCGAGAGAGAGAGAGAGAGAAAGAGAAGAGAGAGAGCGAAAGAGAGTAAGAGAAGAGTAATTGTGTACAATAACATTTACTCACTAAATTTTCTACAGATTAAAACTGCAACGATATCCTTTTTTTAAATTCAAACACAATCTTTACGCCGCAAAGTTCAATTAATTTTGCTTTATTCACGATGACATTTGCGTGGCCATGGAAAGGACGTTAAATGCCTCGTCCTATCAGGCAAGAAGTCGCCTTATCGAATGCTAGACTGCTCTGAATATTCTTATTTACGATTCGATATGTGTTTGAGACTAAATAACAACATTAAAACATAAATTACGTTGGAGTTGATTGTAAATTTTACGTTAGATCGGATCAGTCGCAGCATTAAACAACATTTCTTCAGTTTCAACAGCTTTTACATCAAAGGTTTTCTAACATTGGAATTATATAACATTCGTATATCTACCGTGTTGATTACAAAAGTCTATTTTTTTTAAATTCTGTGGATGTGTAGCATGGTAAAACAAAATGTTAAGCAAATTAAGGTATTCCTGCCATGTTGGTCAAATCGTCTTACAATTTTTTTCTTAATATTTTCAATTAAAAAGTCATGAGCTATGTAGGTAATTTTGATTGTGAAACAATCGTTGAAACTGAAGAATAACGCCCGATTGTGTTGTGTTAATTTTTTCTTTAACTAGCCCGTTTTTAATATATATATATACTAAAATTTAATTGGACCGATTTACTCTGAGGCAATATTGATGAAACAAAAGGACGCGGCCATAGGGTGGGCGAACTCTGTTTGTGTAGTGCACGGGTTATAAGGAGAATACGTGACCAGCACGCGTGCCCACCATACAGAGTGCACCAGGGCCACCCTTGAACCACGATAATCCAATCTCTTCCAATACTCGACCGTCTTCATTTTAAGAGATAAAAATCCTTACTGTGCCTGTTTTACCGGCTTAGATGTAAGCAGGCCAATTAAAATTTTAATCAACTTTGTATACACGAAGTATTAAAATGCATTCACTACGCAGCAATGTACGATTCATAAACACACCAAAGATATGTAGATAAATTGAAAGATAGTGAGCGGTAAAGAAAGAAACAGAGAGAAAGAGGGAGAATGTGTATATTTGAGTGCGTGAGAGAGAGCGAGAGAGCGAGAGAGAGAGAGAGAGAGAGAGAGAGAGTGAGAGAGAGAAAAATGGAATAAAGAATGTCTCATTTATTGGGTTGACCGGAAAATAATACAGGTTTATGGTTATAAAATAAAAAAAAATATTATCAACATTTTTTATTAATTAAAACACTCTCTATCACTCTCAATTCATTTCTCCCAATGTGGTGGCAACTTCTCTATACTCTCTGGATAGAATTTTAAATCTTTATTATTAACAAATTCTGTAAACGCATTTTCTAAACAAGTTTGTTAAATAAATTTTTTATGCTGTAAAACGTTGTCCAAGTCTGATAAAATGGAAGCCGGTACGGAGAGGTTTGGAGTATGGTGACGGTGAAGCAGAACATCACAATCATGATCAAACAATTTTCGTGTTATCACATGTCATGGTGGCCCAGCGTAGTTGTGGGACAGATTTTTACCGATTGACGAAAGATAGCTTCAATAATGCCAATTTCTGGTGCATTCCTGTAGTTTGAAAGGAATTTGGGAGTTGACCGATTTGTCAGGATTCAAGAAGTCATAGTAAATCTGCCCAAAGAGTCACAGTTTTTTTGATCGTTGGGGGCTTTGGAAAATATGGCATCTCCAGCGACCAAACCACTACCCAGAACGACTGCTGTAACGTTGCAGAAACCACTGTTCATCACACGTAACAAATAACAACATCCAAAATAGGTTCGTTTCTGTTTTGTCAAACAAGTATTGCGCGAACTTCATAATGATTTTTTGACACAAGGAACTCAACTTTCGAGCTTTTTCACCTTTTCAATTGCATTAAAGTGGTCAGCGACGGCAGATTTCCTTACTGAAAGAATCTCTGCAAGTTCTCGAACAGTTTTTAAAAATTTTCTTTGACCAAACCTCACAGAACATCATCCCCTAGGGAAGAAATCCTGCCACACCTTCTTTGTCTTCAAGGCTAAAATCCCCTCAGGAAATTTTTCAAACCATCTTGATCGGTGCTCTGCCATTGCCCCAGATTTCATTAATGTTGTTGCCCGTTTGGGCACCGTTCCGACCGAGTTTAAATTCGTAAAACGAAATTACGCGAAAATCACGCTTTGACATTTTAGTAAAGGCTGAATTATTTCCAAGAACGAAATGCTACTGAGGTTAACAAACATTTATGGTTTGAACAGGCTTGAAAAGTGTTGGCATTCGTACAAGAGTCATCCATCAAACGCAAACAGTTTATTATGTTGAGAGGCAATTGAAAGGAAACATGGAATTCTGTATTTTTTTCCGGACAACCCAATATAATCGCAAAATTTGGTCTAATTAAACAACTCTTCCATTCAACGACTTGTAACGACAGTTAAGGAGAGCAAAACGTTGATAGACAAATAGAAAAATGGATAGTTAGATAAGGAAAGTGAGTGAGAGAGAGAGAGAGAGAGAGAGAGTGAAAGGGAGAACGAATGAATGGATAATGTTTTATTTATAGACACAGAATTTAGAGAGACATACAGGAAAGCAATGTATTTTGGGCGAATTATTTGAACATGTTTCACGGAAAGGCTGGATTTCGTTTAGTTTTTAATGAGGTTGTACAGTGCCTATATATAAAATAGACAGAAAATAAACATTTCGTACTGCATTGATTTTTTCAAAATATGGAATAAATTTTGATTAATTTTTTTCAAAAATCCTAAACAATTTCTAAACAAAAGGCCAAATCGAAAGACCGTCTTCACAGCAATGTTTACAAAACGTTTTTAAAGACCAGTGAACCCAGATTCCACAACAACGGCTGTAACGAATGTGTTCAAGAACGAAAATGATTGTACGGTGTATAAATAGTAGAAGAGTTTGAGAGATTGATTAAGAATAAAAAAAAACAGAGAAAAGGAGAAATTCAGAAAATAAAATCACTTTGTAGATCAGGCCATCTTTCCACAATTTTTACTGCACACCATGACATACTTGATCATGACCATCAGCATAACATTGAAAACGACTTAAATGTCCCCTTGAAACTCTCTCCTCCTCCAAAAGCATTTACTCCATCAGACATACGACACACTATTAAACAACTTCAGGAAAAGCTCCAGGTAATGATCTAATTACAAAACAAATATTACAAAATTTACCCCGCAGAGGCTTACTATACTTAACATTCCTATACAATGCTGTACTTAGGACCACATATTTTCCATTCCAATAGAAGTTCTCTATAATTAAAATGATTCATAAGACAAATAAACCTTCTGATCTTCCAAATTCCTATCGACCCATTAGTCTCCTTTCTATCCTTGCCAAAATACTAGAGAAACTACTTCTCCGACGATTACTATCAATAATTGACAATTCTAATATTATTCCAGATCATCAGTTTGGGTTCCGCACATTTCACTCGACAACTAAACAATAACATCGTGTTGCTGACAATATAGCCTCTTCCCTCGAACAAAAACAGCATTGCTTGGGCGTCTTTCTTGATTTAGAACAGGCCTTGATCGGGTCTGGCACTCGGACTTGCTTTGGAAACTGAAGAACTTCCTCCCTCATACGTACTATCTTATACTGAGATCTTATCTGACGGATCGATTTTGTCGAGTCCGTCAGGGAACTGAATTCTCACCTTATATACGCTTTAGGACGGGTGTTCCTCAGGGATGCATACTTGGCCCTTTTATATTTTCCATATACACTGCAGATATTCCTACATATATTAACATTTCAACACGGACATTCGCTGATGATACAGCGATTCTTACACGCAATTCGGACCCCTTAATTAACACTCAACACTTACAACAACACCTGAATGAATTAACACTATTCACAAAGTGGAGAATAAAGATAAACCTAACAAAAAGACATAGATCAATTTTACCTTACGTAAAAATGTCTGTCCTGCGGTGAACATAAATGGAATTCCATTGCCTACCACTGACCTTGTGCGTTATCTTGGACTTTTCATGGATAAACGACTGACTTGGAATCCCCATACAAGACTGAAAAGACAGCAAACAAACCGACGTTATAAATTGTTAAAAAGACTACTCGACTCACGATCAAAATTAGACCTTGAAAATAAACTTTTAATTTACAAGACAATGATTAGACCTCTCTGGGCGTACGGTTGTGAAGTGTGGGGCTCAACCAAGGATTCCAATTCCCAGCGTCTCCAATCAATCCAATCTAAAATTCTCCGTCAAATTATAAATGCTCCTTTTTACGTTTCAAATTACACTATCCATAAAGACCTACACATCCCGTTTGTACATGAACTCATCAAAACCCGATATAAAAAATTTCATCAATCACTGAACACACACAGTAATCTATTCGTACGACATTTATCACTTCCAGCCCTACCTGAAAATCCTCCAAGACCATTGAAGCGAAAGTGCCAAGACCTTCTCATTGTGTGAAGACTGAACAAGATATCAGTGTGAAGGAGTGTTACCACTGGGCAACTTCTACTACAAGAGCCTCAAATGATAATTCAACATATAGGAACATACTTACTTAATACATCTCTTGTAGTTGTAAATACCAAATAAATGTAATAAAAAAATTGTTATTTTCTTTATTTGTCTTAAAACAGTTCGCCCGACACGGTATATAATGCAAGATTTTCAATGCCCCTTTACTGCTCAAATAAGTAAACATCGCGTTTTATAGAATGTTATGTGGATAACATGTACAGATATTCTTTCAAAAATTTACTTTACACGATTTTGTCAATTGTACGAACAGTAATTTTGGTCAGGGGGCGTCGGTGGCCGCAAGGTTGTCTTTGCGCTCATCACTGTAAGGTAAAAGTCCCGGGTTCGAATCCAGCGGCCCTGGATACAAATATACTTACAAATGGGCTTTTTTTTTTCAAAAACACCGGGTTGAGGGTTTATACGACCTCTGCTGTTGCGAACCCTCGTTAAAAAAAAGAAAAAAAATTTGGTCGTTTTCCAGCTTAGACTTTGATTAGTGCTATGATCCTCTTGACAATAAAAGTACGTCTTCCCTGACATTTCAAGAATCGGCATTAGTTTATTTAAAAAGGAAGTAATCAAAAAATCACATGAGACCGATCAACAATAATATTATTATACTGATCATATTGGACAATATGTATGTACGATTAGAAGGTTTATAGACGAAGATGATAAGACTTTGTACAGGGAGTTGGACAAATCATATATTTGATTGAGAGCGAGCTGGAGACTTAGGAGGATAACTTTGTTTAATTTTTCTTGTTAAAACGTCCTTTAAGGCGAGAAGAGCAATCCATACTTTTATTGTTGTTAATAATGTTTTAGGCATTTTTTGTACGGGATTTACTCAGGGTTTTTATAGAAGTAAATTGAAGAGTCGTCCTTGGAGGAAACGATTTTCTCTACCCTTAACTGGAAGCAAACCGTATTAAAACACTAACGATATCTTGAGGGCTTTAATTTGAGAATTAGGGAAAATGGAGTAGCGTAATTTGTTAATTAGTTCAACACGATCTGAGGACGATTTCCGCGGGCCCGCGCTAATATCCTGCTCTCGAAACAAGTTCAGGAATGGGGGATTTTGTAACGAAGTCAGCAAGGGGTGAGATAATGAGGCCAGCATTGTGCTTTAACGGCTTAGTCTAAACATTTGATTGTTACTGATCTTGGACCGCGATGTGATAACTTGCATTATCTTAGAGTGAAATCGCTCCGCTCTATTCTGATGCCATTTTCTTTCCAGTCAGACCACAACTCCCTAAGGACTAAAAAGTGCGGAGTGAACATAATTACATTAATGATTCAATCTCTGCTAATTGAAACGTAAATGCTATTTTTTATTGCGTTGTTTTATTCAAAAAGTGATGTTTTAATAATGAATAAATTCGACTTCTTTACAACATTTACATGTCGAGTTTTCACAAATATTTATCACTTTATCACGTATTGTCAGCACAACCTAGTTTCTTTGAATGCTGTCTTCATTTGAATGCCAAATATGCTATTTATATGACATACCATTTCGTATTATTCTTTGACGTTTTACATATTATTCTTGTTTTCTGATGTTTACATTTATTTTGACTATAAAGCAACTTTCATTATAAAAGCAAATTTCCATTATAACGATTTTTATGAGTTCGTTTTTCATTATTAATTTATAACATTGAAGGCTGATAATAATTACATTTACATTACATATAATGTGTGGTGATTAATGATCGTTAATCGATGATTATTCGAAAATCGTGAGATGCGGTCTGGTGTGACGTAGGTTTCAGAAAAATATTTTCTTCATTAATATTTAAATGAACATGAAGACATATTTAAATTCAATAATAAATTTTACGAAATGAAAGGGTTACCAATGGGATCTCCATTATCCCCGCTTTGTGCTGAAATATTCATGGATAATTTTGAAAAAAATCTTTTCAAATCAAAGAACAAATTAATTAAATATGTTCATTTCTGGAAACGCTATGTAGACGATATTTTATTCATATGGTCGGGAACATTAGAGGCTCTCAAAGAATTCCTACAACTAATTAATTCTCTACAACGTAATATAAATTTTACATTGGAAATTGGCAAAGATGGCTGTTTGAACTTTTTAGACCTAAAACTGTCCATAATAAACAACCTAATAGAAATAGACGTATATAGAAAACCCACAACTACGGACACTATAATACCAGTGGATTCTTCCCACCCATGGTCCTAAAAGGCTGCTGGTTTCATTTGGCTCATAGACCGGATGTTAAAACTTCCGCTAACACCTGATAACTATAAAAAAGAATTAAAAACTATTAAAACCTTAGCAAAAACAACGGGTATCAAGAAATATTTATTGATAGGTTGCTAGTTAAAAGAATAAAAAAAATTAACTTTAAACGAATCAACAATAGGATTCAGTCACCCCACCACAAATGAATCAGTAGGTTTCCGTTGTTTGCCATAGATTGGTGAATTATCGCAAAAAGTTAGTAAAATTTTTAAACAAGAAGGTTTTAGAATAGCTTTTAGAAGTACGGGTTCACTTAAAAACATCCTCTCAAAACCTAAAGACAAAGTAGACAACTTTGCAAAAAGTGAGGTTTACCAACTCAATTGTTATGATTGTGATATTAAATATATAGGACAAAGCGGTAGAGAAATAAAAACAAGAGTAAAAGAACACTTGCCTAAATCGAGCCAATTTTCGGAATTTAAGGACCATCTAAAAGAAACAAAACATAATTTCAATTCAAATTGGAATACAAGAGTGTTACATAGCTTCAAAAAGGGAAAGAACTAGATTGGTTTGAAAAATTTGAAATTAAAAAATGTAAAATTGAACATGGTGATAAATGCATTAATAATATAACAGATTTTGATCTACCTCCCATTTTAAATATGCACATA
The DNA here is from genome assembly GCF_000648675.2 of Cimex lectularius. Classification (NCBI taxonomy): domain Eukaryota; kingdom Metazoa; phylum Arthropoda; class Insecta; order Hemiptera; family Cimicidae; genus Cimex; species Cimex lectularius. Next base: position 3,326,992 of record NW_019392673.1, on the reverse strand, counting down.
AATAATATCAAACATCCAAATAATTAATCTAATTATTTTAATTGTTATTATATTTATAGTAATATTAAGTGTTTATTATTCTAATATTTATTTGTGTTATAATTTCCGCGTTTCGCAAGTTCAAATTGAGCGTCATTAAAAAAATCAGCTAATAATTGGAAAGTCGCGTTGGCGGAGGTATGAGCGGTTCACTTTGGCAATTCATGTCGAGAGACGTGGTTGTAGAAGTCCTTCAACCTGATGATGAGCTAAAAGGCTCGAAATCCGGATCGTTGCAAAACAACTTACTGTGAGTAGGAACTATCCTTTTAAAAAGTATTGAACACCACACTCACTCCATCATTTATCATTTCTAAATATTTTCTTTATCGTGCCAACGTTTCGATCTTTATTGAGATCATCTTCAGGGCCTGGGATTTACAAACATTGTTTACATTTAACAAACACATGTAGGATATGGAAAAAAGTGTATTTATACAATGAAAAAAATATTTTTTATATTCAATCAAAGTATTTCTACGTGTTTGTTGTACTCAAAGTGTTCGTTTTCTGCGTAAGTGTGACATTCTTACGTGTCGTGTTGAGAGTGCCAGTGAGATATTGCTATTTTATGTTTATATACGTTGGATTTTGAAGGAGTGAAGAAGGAAGTCGGTATAGAAAAAAATTTTGTATAAGGAGTTGGCTTCTTTGAGGTGAAAAGAACCAACGATGGGGGAAAAAAACGTTGGTAATGGTTCGGCCAGATTATCCTTTCAGGATTATATAGACGGAGATAATAGGGAAAGTAAAGCTAAATTGTTGAAAAATTAGACTATGTAAAAATATTTGATGTGTGGAATGTGATGAATGTTTTATATATTGTGTTATGTGATTATATATGTATGTTATCGGTATTGAATTTGATTAATGATATTGGCGTAGCTGCGAGTGAGTTTTCATGTGTCTGTTCTGTAATTGATGCTGTGTTTATCTCTGTTGATGTAAACCATTTCTAAAAAGTTACATTTATGTTTGTTTTGTTCTGTGTTTAAACTTTTTTTTGGGGAGTTGGAAACGAAATTGTGTTTGTGTTCAAAATGGTGGGTAGCGAGTGCTGTGGGATTTTGCTTGGGTTGTTTGCAAGCACAGATATGTTGCTTTACTCTCTTATCCACATATTGTGATAAATCACCGATGTAAGTTGCCGGACAAGTTAAACAATTGATTTTGTAGATACGTCAGATTTATTTGTTATTGGTGTGGGTTCTTTCATTTTGGAAATAGCGGACCACGAAAAATACTGAATTTAATTGATTAAAATGAAGTCCGAGTGGATCGAGGTCACGATAGCTCAAGTGGTAGAGCAGCGGCGTATCTAGCCGAAGGTCGTGGGTTCGAATCCCGCTCGTGACACTGACTTTTTTTATCTCAACTTAAAAAACTTAGTTAATTGAATGTTATTAGTAATAGTGGATGGTGTTAGTGTTGAGTTGTAGTTGTTGATTATAAAGTTCTTAAAATGTCTTTCTATACCGACTTCCTTCCCCACCTCCTCAAAACCCAACGTATATAAACATAAAACAGCAAAATCTCACTGGCACTCTCGACACGACACGCAAGAATGGCACACTTACACAGAAAACAAACACTTTGAATGGGTAAAAATTCTTTAATTGAATATAAAAAATATTTTTTGCATTGTATAAATTCACTTTTTTCCACATCCTAAATGTATTTGTTAAATGTAAACAATGTTTGTAAATCCCAGGCCCTGAAGATGATCTCAATAAAGATCGAAACGTTGGCACGATAAAGAAAATGTTTTTCTGAAACCTAGGTCACATCAGACCGCATCTCCCGATTTCCGAATAAATAATTACATATATTATATTTATTTGTATATTTTTATTTGTACATGTATGTGTAAAAATATGAAAAGTTATATACTTAGGATAAACTATTCGTAAAGATGTGAGAATTTTTCTAACGGTATAATTAAAATTATACAGAAAGAAAAAAGAATAAACAGAACCTTTCTGTATTTAACGAACTACAACAAAAATCTTTTGAACTAAAAATCAATATTCTCCTCTGAGATATTTACGAATAAATTTATTAACAAAAAACGTGAACTTATAAAAACGTAAAAATACAGTAAGTAAATAAAGATGGAAATTTAAACGGACGCATTGATTCACGGCAATGGCAAAAAGTGAAATTTTAATCATGAATAAATTCGTCTTCTTCAGAACATTGACATATTGAGTTTTCACAACTATTTTCACGTATTGTCAGCACAACCTTGTTTCTTTGATGCTGTCTTTATTTGAATATCTAATATGCTATTTTTGTAATACACCATTTCCAGAGACAGACAGACAGAGACAGAGCGTGAGTGAGACAGAGAAAGAGAGAGAATGAGAAATAATATATAGAGTAAAATGGATAGATAGATAGATAAAGATGACAAAATTTATTTATGTGAAATAAATACATAAATATTAGAAAATGGTCTCAGTCGTAAATATTTGAAATATTTTTGTTAAAAAAAGTTTTTGGTTCGAAAAAAGGGTTAAACTATTTAACTAACTCTACTTTTATTATTTAGAGAGGGAGAAGAAAGAAAAAAGAGAGAGAGAGAGAGAGAGAGATAGAGAGAGAGAGGGAGTGAGTAAGTGAGTGAGAGAGAGAGAAGAGAGAGAGAGAGAGAGAGAGAGAGAGAGAGAGAGAGAGGGAGAAGAAAGAAAAGAGAGAGAGAGAGAGAGAGAGAGGGAAAAAGAAAGAGTAAGTGAGTTTAGATAGGTCTAGATAGATAGATAGATAAAGATGATAACATTTATTTATGTGAGATATATACATAAATATTAGAAAATGGTTTCAATCCTGAATATTTGAAATATTTTTGTATAAAACAAAGTTTTTGGTTTAAAAAAAATGGTTAAGATATTTAACATACTCTATGTTTATTATTTTAGTTATCATTTAAATTAATTTCAAACTATATTTGCTGAATGTAGAAACCAGTATTTGCGTTTTATTTTATTTATTGGGAGATGCATGATAATGCAGATTAGGTCGGTGCACCAAGTACTTAGAACAGGAATAAAGTCTTTTACGCCATTTCACTCAATGGAAAAGAAACTCATTGACTTACAAGGAGACGTGCTTGAAATTAATCGATTGTCTCATAAGCGCTATCATAACTGGCGATGTACTCTTTAAGCCGGGAGCCGTTGAGATTGTCCCACGTTTCTCAATTAGTGCCATTTACAGTGTGGAAGAACCCTCTTCCAGGCGGACCCACTCAGCCAATATTGTTGCCTGCGGGCGGAACATAAAACACCAATACCAATCAAAAGTAATATCATCCTGGAAGAGAGCCCTTCTTTTATTGCTTTGTTTTCAGTCTGACATACCAAGAAAAAAAGCTTTCTGCAGGAATCCTTTTACATTTTATGGACAGGACGTATTAGTAAAAAAAATTGAGACCGTGAATCTTATTTGCACTAATAAAATCTGATATCACTAAAAATATCAGGAAGAAGAAAAAATGGCTCATAAAAAAATAGACCATACTCTTAATTATATCCTTTTAAATATTTATTACGCTATATATTGATTGTAATTATTTATGTAAATCAATGATTTATCAGTTGTACAACGAATAAATTAATATGTAAACGTATTTAAGCAATTGAAATTTATTTTTTTACGGCACAGTTTTTCATGAGGGCAATCGTACCAACTGTTGTCGTGATGATAGTTTTAACATTTTCAAATATTCAAATATTCAAACTAAATTTGTACTTATAAAATAATGTGCTTGGGAAAAGGAGTGTCCCATAAAATGACTGGTCAAAAGATCACTTACACTTTTGGCAACTATCAATACATTAGATTAAGTGAGTGCTGACGGTACTGAAGTGAAGGTAAAAAAAGAGCGGAGGGAAAAAATGAGTGTAAAGAGTGGTAGAGAGAAAAAAGTAAAAAAAAAGAGAGAGAGTGAGTGAGTGGGAGAGGGTGAGTAAGTGAGGGAGAGAAAGAGTGATTGAGTGGGAGAGAGAGACTGAGTGGGAGAGAAAGAAAGAGTGAGAGAGATGTGTGGGAGAGAGAAAGTGAGGGAGTGGGACAGAGAGAAAGAAAGTAAAAAAAGAGAGCGAGTAAGTGTGAGAAAGAGAGTGGGTGAGTGTGAGGGAGAGAGTAAGTGAAAGAGAAAGTGAGTGAGTGGGAGAGAGAGTGAGTGAATGGGAGGGAGAGAGTAAGTGAGAGAGAGAGAGAGAGTGAGTGAGTGGGAGAGAGAGAAAGAAAGTAAAAAAAAGAGAGCGAGTAAGTGTGAGAAAGAGATTGGGTGAGTGGGAGGGAGAGAGTAAGTGTAAGAGAGAGTGAGTGAGTGGGAGAGAGAATGAGTGAATGGGGGAGAGAGTAAGTGAGAGAGAGGGTGAGTTAGTTGGAGGGAGAGTGTAATTGAGAGCGAGAGAGAGTGAGAGAGTGAGGGAGTGGGACAGAGAGAAAGAAAGTAAAAAAAGAGAGCGAGTAAGTGTGAGAAAGAGAGTGAGTGAGTGGGAGAGAGAGTAAGTGAGAGAGTGAGAGTGAGGGAGAGAATAAGTGAGAAAGAGAGAGTGAGTGAGTGGGAGGGAGAGAGTAAGTGAGAGAGTGAGAATGAGGGAGAGAGTAAGTGAGAAAGAGAGAGTGTGAGTGAGTGTAAGGGAGAGAAAAAGGAAAAAAAGAGAAAGTAAGTTAGTGAGTGAGAGAGGACGAGAGAGAGAGAGAGAGAGTGTGTGTGTGTCTATAAGAAAATGTATAGTAATGTATATTAGGAAATCTTATTGATTTATCGGTTTATCAAGGGAATTAACTCTATAATCCTATAAAACGTAACAAATCATTGTAATTTATTTTCGGTGTCAATTATTTAGCTTTACTCAAATAGTTTAGTGTAGAAATTGACAATAAATTATCATAAACATATTTAATTTGTTGAATCGCTTTTCCTAATAAATAAATCTTTCATAGACTTTAAATTTAATTAATTGATAATTTAACCTTGGAGTTGTAAAATACTATCTAAATCATTGTATAGGTGTTGTTTGTAGCGCAAAAAAAGTTATTGATATTGACTGAATTTTAATTAATTAGTTTATATGCTTATATCTTAATTTAATTTAATAATGTTTTTACTGTAAGATCTTCGTAGACAATGTGAATTGAAAAAAATTCTTGGCCCTTATAATTTCCCTGGAAAAGTGCCCTATCTCCTAAAAGGCGGATGAAAGAGTTAGCCCATCCATCATCCATCCAGTAGTCAACCTCCCTTGTCAATATCGCTCCGCCTTTCTAATTTATAAATTAAGGAAACCTCTTCAATTTAATTCCGGCGTCGCCTTCTTTTTAAAACGTCCCCATTCACCTTCCTTCCTAATGTTATAAAGTTGGAGAAGTTCTGGCTGCCCGAATGAAAGGGCGACGGGGAAATTTTTTCATTAAGTCCCGCCGGCGTAAAGGGAAAATTGAAAGATTTGAAGATAAAAGCCGGTTGTCTACGGCCCTTGTGATCTCGGCCGATCCATTTTTTCTCATTTACAAAACAGACAGATAAACATTTAAACACTAAAATGCACGATTAATAATAAATAAAATTATATTGAACAACAATAATATTATGAATTCAATTAATTAAACTTTATGTAAGGCGTGTGTGTGTGTGATGTTTAGTGACCTTAGTTAATGGTTATTTTATGAGATCGTGTGATGCGGTCTGGTCTGTCGTAGTTTTTAGAAAAACATTTTCTTTATCGTGCCAACGTTTCGATCTTTATTGAGATCATCTTCAGGGTCTGGGATTTATATTTATGTAAGGTTTCGGTTGAGATAAAAAAGTCAGGGTCACGAACGAGATTCGAACCCACGACCTTTGGCTAAATACGTCGCTGCTCTACTACTTGAACTATCGTGACTTCCATCCACTCGGACACCCCACTTCCTATCTCAACCCACCTTTCGAATTATCCTTCTTTTGTGCCATTTTTCAAATGTCGTGTAATCTATTAATCTCGGCTACAAATGAAATGGCAAATGAATTTGGTAGTGTAGAAGGTGATCGAGGAAGTAGTCCACCCTAACTGACTGAATGTTAAGAAAATAAGAGTGGATGTATGTAAAATTGAGTGAAAGTGTGAATGGGTTTGTTTTCAGGAACTGAATGTGCACGGGGTTGAAATGGCCAAGCTTTACCCCCGGAGCACAACTTCCCCGGTTGGAAGGATAAGACCTCTCTTGACCCGGACTGCCAACTCAGGGGGTTGGTGATGCTCGAGGCCTGCAGCTAATTTATTGTAAATCATAAATTCTGGAATTGCCGGTGGACTAGGAGAAGTAATAGGCTCAACTCTGTGCAGTTTTGATCTTATATAAATCAAACTCCATAGATCCAAATGAAATGAAAAATTGTCCACTTCTTTTATCATGCTTTTAAATAAATTTTAAATTGAGTGACTTACTTGTTTGGTAAAAATTTGCATTTCAGGTTATAAACATAAAAAGCGGGCATGTAAGTAGGATGAGGCAAAACGTAATGCATTCATATGGATGTACATGTGTGGCAGATTTGAGCTTATATAAAACAGCAATCAATAAAGCAAAAGACTGAGCTGTAAAATTTATTATACAATTTTTATTATAAAATATTTTATTATAAAAGATATGAAATTAAGTTTGATGAAGTTATATAATAATAAATACAATTGCTACAAACCTGTAGGTTTAATAAAAAATATTTTCGTTATTGTATTGGTTTTTACTTGCAGATCATTACATGATAATTAGCCTAATAAAGTAGATGTAACATGTAGTCAAGTAAAAACAAAAATATTACGTAAATCTGATCAAATATAATAATAAATATGTAAAGAAGTGGGGTACTTAAACAACTGAAACTGTATTCTGAGTGTTTTTTCAGCTAAGTCTAGTTTTTACCATTACAAATAAAAAATAAATAATTAACAAAATCTTACAAAAATTTCATGTTCCATTTATAATCAATTTAAATACTATAAACACTTATACCATCACGTAAGTTTTTTATGAAATATGTTATCAGGATACTTTTAATTTATAAACAAGTAGATGATTATATAATGATAATGATTAGGCTGAAGCTGTTCATGATGTTTAGCTAGGTTGAATGTTAATCACTTGAACTTATCATTACCTGCATATTTTGTTGCTCAACAAATTTTTACTGTAAAATCACGTAATAAGTTGTTTTTATTTATAAGAAACAAGCGTGATCAATATTGATTTTTTATGATGAAATTTTATTCGTCACCGATTACTTTGTTGGTTTTGTGACATTCGAACGCCAAATTACTAATGATGAGAAAGAAAGAGATTGATTGATGGGTATAAGCTTAGTACGTACAAGCCCATACATAAACATAAAATTGAAATTATAATTTATCAACCACTACGTTATTTTGGCCTGGATCTCGGTATAATCCGTTCCCCCGCCGAAATCAGACTGTCAACATATCGGCCATTTCAGCCTTTAATTAACCGAATTTTTAAAAGAAATTCACACACCCTTACATCCATTCTCTCGCACTATATATTCACGATAATAAACATTGTTAATCTTAACATGCATAAAAAGTAATCACAAATTTTTTTTACTATAGTGTATTATAAACAACAGCTTTTTTTTCAAAAATTAAAATATGCCACTCAATTATGTACTCCGTGTTAATTACAATTCTCTTATAGGGTGGTTTTCTTACACACTCTCTATGGGAGTGAATATGAGAGAGAGAGAGAGAGAGAGAGAGAGAGAGAGAGAGAGAGATTTGAGGGAAAGAGAGAAAGAGAGACAAAGAAAGAAAGAGAGCGAGAAAATAAAGAGAGTTGAGGGAAAGAGAGAAAGAGATAAAGAGAGAGAGAGAAAGAGAGAGAGAGAAAGAGTTGATGGAAAAAGAGAAAGAAAGAGAGAAAGAGAGTGAGAGAGAGTGAGAAAGAGTGAGAAAGAGAGTTGAGGAAAGAGAGAAAGAGAGAGAAAGAAAGAAAAAGAGCGAGAAAAAACAGAGTTGAGGGAAAGAGAGAGAGAGAGAGAGAGAGAGAGAGAGAGAGAGAGAGAGAGAAAGAGAGAGATAGATAGAGAGAAAGAGAGTCGAGGGAAGAGAGAAAGAGAGAGAGAAAGAAAGAGAGAGAGAAAAAGAAAGAGAGAGAGAGAGAAAGAAAGAGATTTGAGGGAAAGAGAGAAAGGGAGAGAAAGAAAGAAAGAGAGAAAAAGATAGAAAGAGAGAGAAAGAAAGAAAGAAAGAAAGAGAGTTGAGGGAAAGAGAGGAAGAGAGAGAAGGAAGAAAGAAAAGAAAGAAAGAAGGAAAGAGAGAAGAGTTGAGGGAAAGAGAGAAAGAGAGAGAAAGAAAGAAAGAAAGAGAGAGAAAGAGAGAGAGTGAGAGAGAGAGAGAGAGAAAGGGAGAGAATGCGAGTTGACAGAAAGAGAGAGAAAGAGAGAGAAAGAAAGAAAGAGAGCGAGAAAATAAAGAGATAGATAGATAGATAGATAGATAGATAGATAGATAGATAGATAGATAGATAGATAGATAGATAGATAGAGAGAGAGAGAGAGAGAGAGTGTGTGTGTGGGAGAAAAACAGAGATTAAAACGATAGGGTTGCATAAAATAATGTTTGTTATGTAAATACCAAATTTATGTTTTAATCGTTNTTGACAGAAAGAGAGAGAAAGAAAGAAAGAGAGCGAGAAAATAAAGAGATAGATAGATAGATAGATAGAGAGAGAGAGAGAGAGAGAGAGAGAGAGAGAGAGAGAGAGAGAGAGAGAGAGAGAGAGAGAGTGAGAGAGTGTGTGTGTGGGAGAAAAACAGAGATTAAAACGATAGGGTTGCATAAAATAATGTTTGTTATGTAAATACCAAATTTATGTTTTAATCGTTAAAATTGATTTACTACAATTTACCTTGTTGCAAATTTAGTTTGAGTTAGCTGGTATTGATGATAAACTCTCATGACTTCATGGACGTGTATTACTCTTAATCATACAAGCGTAAGGAAAAATAAACCACCGAGCCAAGATTTTGTTTATAGCCCTTTTTAGCTGTGCTACGTTTTTAAACGGCCGATAAATAAAAAGAAAGAACGATTATTAAGACAGGTACGGCACTCCATTAGAAAATCCTGAAAGATAACGGTCTGCGTAAGTACTCCGGTGACATTACATGATGTCATTAAAGAGGGAAATGTCACGGAGAGGAGAAAGAGAGTATGTCAAAAAGAACATTTGGTGTCTTAATGCCATTGTCGTCTCCGTTCTACAGTTTCGAAAGGATGTTTTATTCATAAAAGGCGAGCACCGATAATGTCCGCCCTACCTATGATCTTCGGCCATATCACCAAATCTTCCTTGGCTGTAAACCCTAATGTTTTAAGCCATTATCGATTACTACCGACCGTTCTAAAGCACCTTTCAAACGGGTTTTTCAAAATGACTCTTGTTATCAGTTTTAAAGTTTCAAATAGAGCTCTAATTTTGGTCTTACTGGGATGATTTTCTTGTAGTATAAATTTAAACAAAAATGAAGTCCCAGTGTTGTCTATCAGCGCCTTTAGCCCTACGAGAATCGTTTTTTTATTATAAACTGTATACAGCAATTGACTAATACAAATGTTTGCAATTTTCAATAAGTGGACATGTGGGACAGGCACCGAGTGGTGCCTCGTGAACAACACATTGGGGAAAACATGTCAAATTGGATTAAAAGGAATCTATCGTCCAACGTTTGATTCTCAATTGATATTGAAATATTTTAATTTTCAAGTTACATCTACATTTAACTACTATAATAAAGCTAGGAGACCAAGGATGAAGCCATGAAGGTAAAAACACCTAACTTGTTTTTTGATGTCGAGTTTTCGGCTGTATTTGACGCCTTCCTCAGGACTGTATTTAATTAAGAACAATTTTTATTACATGTACACATATGTAACTTATTGATTATTCAACTAACTTACTTGAAAACCCATTTAAAAAAAACAAAAAACTTTAAGATTAGATCCCTTATATTTCGTGGTCCGAATGATCAAATAACTTCTTCCAATTAATTAATCTTTTTATGTAAGGCATTGATTGAAATGAAAAAGCTAGTGTCACGAGCGGGATTCGAACCCACGACCTTCGGCTCAATACGCCGCTGCTCTAACCATTACAGCTATCGTAAAAAATGGAAAACAGGAAGGAAAATTTGAAAGGTAGGTTGAGATGGGGAGTTGGTGTCCAAGTGGATCAAATTCACGACAGCTCAATGGTTAGAGCAGCGGCGTATTGAGCCAAAGGTCGTGGGTTCGAATCCCGCTCGTGACACTAACTTTTTCGTTTCAACTAATCCTTAAGTAAAAAGATTAATTAATTTAAGATTAAAGTTGTCCTGTCCTTACTATTCAGATCCCATGTCCGGGCTAATCATAAAGGTGTATGAGTTTTCAAGTAAGTTGGTTGAATAGTCATTATAATTGTATATATGTAATGTGCAATGAAAAATTGCTCTTAATTAAATAGAGCTCTGAAGAAGGCGTACAGCCGAAAGCTCGCCATTAGAAAAAAGTTGGTTTTTTATCTGTTTTTATCTTTATGGCTTCATCCCTTATATCCTAGGTTTATTGTTTATCATTGAAAGCCGATACCATACTCAACGATATTTAACTACTATATTCGATTAACTCTCCCGTATCCTACAAAATATTAAACCGATTGACAAGACCAATAGAAGAAGCATTAGAAATGGTACAATCCTCAATTGTTTCTTTTATTGAAACCTTAGGGAAAAAATACAAAATCAATAGTACAACGGGTTTTGATGAGTTCATGTACAAACGGTAGGTCGTTACGAATAATGTAATTTGAAACGTAAAATTGAGCATTTATAATTTGACAGAGTTTTAGATTTGATTGATTGGAGACGCTGGGAATTGGAATCCTTGGTTGAGCCCCACACTTCACAACCGTACGCCCAGAGAGGTCTAATCACTGACTTGTAAATTAAAAGTTTATTTTCAAGGTCTAATTTTGATCGTGAGTCGAGTAGTCTTTTTAACAATTTATAACGTCGGTTTGTTTGCTGTCTTTTCAGTCTTGTATGGGGATTACAAGCCAGTCGTTTATCCATGAAAAGTCCAAGGTCAGTGGTAGGCAATGGAATTCCATTTATATTCACCGCAGGACAGACATTTTTACGTAAGGTAAAATTGATCTGTGTGCTTTTTGTTAGGTTTATCTTTATTCTCCACTTTGTGAACCATATTGTTAATTCATTCAGGTGTTGTTGTAAGTGTTGAGTGTTAATTGAGGGGTCCGAATTGCGTGTAAGAATCGAAGCATTGTCAGAAGAATGTGTGTGTCGAAATATTAACATGTGTAGGAATATCTGCAGTGTATATGGAAAATAGAAAAGGGCTAAGTATGCTTCCCTGAGGAACACCCGCCCTAATGCGTATATAAGATGAGAATTCAGTTCCCTGACTTAGGTTTATTTTCATTCTCCACTTTGTGAACCATATTGTTAATTCATTCAAGTGTTGTTGTAAGTGTTGAGTTTTAATTGAGGGGCCAAGTGTAAATATTGCTATATCATCAGCGAATCTATGTGTTGAAATGTTAACATGTGTAGGAATATCTGCAGGGTATATTGAAAATAAAAATGGGCCAAGTATGCTTCCCTGAGGAACATCCGCTCTAATGGGTATATAAGGTAAGAATTCAGTTCCCTGACGGACTCGGTAAAATCGGTCTGTCAGATAAGAACTCAGTATGAGGTAGTACGCATGAGGCAGGATGTCCTTAAGTTTCCAAAGGCAGACCCGAGTGCCAGACTCAATCGAAGGCCTGTTCTAAATCAAGAAAGACACCCAAACAATGTGTTTTTGTTCGAGGGAAGAGGCTATATTGTCAGCAACACGATGTAATTGTTTAGTTGTCGAGTGAATGTGCGGAATCAAAACTGATAATCTGGAATAATATTAAAAATTTCAATTATTGGCAATAATCGTCGGAGAAATAGTTTTTCTAGTATTTTGGCAAGGCCAGAAAGGAGACTAATGAGTCAATAGGAACTTGGCAGATCAGAAGGTTTATTTGTCTTATGAATCATTTTAATTATAGAGAACTTCTATTGGAATGGAAAATATGTGGTCCTAAGTACAGCGTTGTATAGGAATGTTAAGTATAGTAAGCCTCTGCGGGGCAAATTTTGTAATATTTGTTTTGTAATTAGATCATAACCTGGAGCTTTTCGTGAAGGTAGTTTTTAATGGTGTGTCGTATGTCTGATGGAGTAAATGCTTTTGGAGGAGGAGAGAGTTTCAAGGGGACATTCACGTCGTGTTCAGTGTTATGCTGATGGTCATGATCAAGTATGTCATAGTGCAGTGAATATTGGGGAAAGATTCTCTGGAAACAATTTAGCAATGTCGGAATTGGATTTTGGCCCAACCGTTATTACTACGGGTAGGAGGTGGTCCTTATATCGCAGCATACATAAAATATAAAAATGTTTGAAATATTTCATCTTTAATCATTGGTTTTATTCACGTTTTAACAACTGCTGACAATGATGAAAGACAAAGTTCGTTATGCTACTTTTGACTCACTGTAGTGTGGCTTGTTTAGTAACTGACCATTGTGAAATTTGTCCCTAAGGCCGTTGAGCTTAATTGCTCTGAACTGTGGAATGGGGTGGAGTTGCTGATCTAGCTTGTTGAAGTTTTAGTTTCGTAACTACATTGCAAATAACCGGCGACGAAAGATCAGCTTCTCTACCGTCACGAAGTTGGACAGCGTCATCGTTAACGGGCTCGCGTTATTTTCTTTTGAACGCACCTTTCTCTGCGGGGGCTCGTCAAGTTTTTAAATCAATCCGAAAGTTGACGTGTCACGCCAATAATAATTAACTCAGATTGAAACTTAGCGTTTTACATTTCGCCCATGAATAAATTAAGATCGGAGTTTAAAATGTATGAAAGGGGGGAGGTGGACTAATGGAAATCACAAACTTGTAGATGACTGAATAATCTGATGAAAGCTTGTTCATCACGACTTTTTTTAATTAAAATAAGTTGCTTGGAAGTAAATAATTTTAGAAAAAGTTCATAAATTGATTCTTTCTTCTCATGTCTAAAAAATAAACAATTCCATACAAAGGTAATATAAATTATTTTTATTCAACATTTATATAATTAATGTAATTTCCTAAATCGTATAATAAACAGTAATATTTAAATTTACTATTTTCTTTAATATTAAGTACGTAGATAATTGTTTAAATTTTACAAATTTTAGACGAGAAGTAGCACAGAAATTGAGTAAAACAAGATAATAAATCACTTACTAAGGACATACTTACCCTAATAGCAAATTCTCATGGACGTTTCTCTGTACCTCCAAAAAGTCGTTTACAAATTTATGAAGTTTCAACCTCCTTGCAAGCTCCGGTGAGCCCGTTGAGTTAAGTTGGGCATCAAAAAGCGGCCGCAATCTCGAACTCGTAAATGCTTGATCTGAGAGCTGAAACGTGCAACTCTTAGGCAAACAGATAACGAAATCAGCCAAGTAGGAAGGTGTAATTTATGGAAATGTTGAAGTTAACCCTCGACTCTAACTACCTGTAGCCTTGTCGAAACTCGTATCAGATACCCGTTTGATAAAGGACCCACCATTAACTTTACTTCACCGCAATGAACGAGTGTGTGTGATTTCCAGGGAATTCCACCCTTCCTCATTGGCGTGATCAAGCATAAATCATTCAGGACAGGGATTCAGCGTGATTTTGTCCCTGTTTATTTATTCATGGCTATTTCTCAGCTTATGCCTAGGACAGCTAATTTGTCAATATATATACAAATATATTATATTATTTTTGCATTTTCTCTCGCACAACAGCTCGGTTTGTTTAACTTCCCTCCCTTCTAGTTACGTTCCTCATTATTGGATTTTCAAATTTTTCATACCGTTTTTAAGCAAGATTGTTCCTATAACTTTTAAGCCCGGTTTGTCTCAAATCCAGGCAGTATTTTAAATGTTATAATAATTTGAAAAAATCCCCCTTCATTTTTAATCAGGATTTTTTTTTTCAAATTCTCTACTTTCAAACCTATTTTCTTTAGTTTAAAAGATCAAATTAATTTCTGTTTTATAATAAAATGAAACCGTAGGCGTTTCTTATTGTTTTGTTACAAATATGCCAAGATTTCTTTTAAGTTAACAGAGAAATCACGGTACAAAGCAAAAGTCGTTAAAATAGTGGCCATCCTTAAATCTCCAATTTTACCAAAAAGTAATAGTAGAGTAACGTGAAAATAATTAATTAAAAAGCTTAAATAAAAATTCAAAACAGGTAATGAAATAGTAAAACATTATTTTATTTGCACTATTTTCAGTGGCATAGAAAAAATGGCCCGAATCTAATTTATTTTAACAGCTGTTAATGAGAAACAAAAACAATTGATTTTATCAAAAACAATTTTTTATCCAGAAAGTATAGGACAAGGACTAAGCTAGAGACACAAGAAGGATTATTATGGAGGAAGACGAAATATGTAACAAAAGAATCCTCCAATATACTCCTCTTAAAACTCAAGCTGGCCAGTCCTGAGGAAAAAGCTGAAATTTTCGGGCATATTTTCCGAGAGTAGTTTCAACCAAATGTCATTGACAATCCTCAAACAACGGAAATGGTACAGGAATCTCTTCAAGCTCCCTTGCAATTGTCACCTTTTAATGATTTCTTCACTCCATCTCAGGTTCACCGTGTAATTCAGAAAATTAAAACAAAAAAAGCACCAGGTATGGACATGATCATAAGGCCACTATTGATACATATGCCTTGAAAATGTCTCGTACTGTTAACACAAATATACAATGGCATCCTTTGAACGGCATACTTTCCTAAAAAAGGGAAAATTGCTAAAGTGGTACCTATACATAAAGCCAAAAAGAATGGGATAAACCGACCAGTTATCGACCAATAAGTGGTTAATATTGTAGTTAATATTTACTAATATTTCCAAAGCTTCTGAGTTATTTAAGTCCTGTAATACCGAACACACAATTTGGATTCAGAGCATCTCATTCTTGTCCGTGGCAATTCCACAGAGTAGTGGATAAAATACTACAAACTTATGAGGAAAAAAGTATTGTCTAGGTTTATTTATAGATACCGAAAAGGCCTTCGATAGTGTGTGGCATGAGGGCCTGCTATATAAGATTAAAATGTTACTACCCGATACATACTACCGGCTGGTGAATCTTATGTGACAGAAATTTTTTTGTCAGCTATAAAGAAGCGAACTCGGAAGTACACAGCATCTCAGCGGGTGTTCCTCAAGGAAGTGTTCTGGGACCCCTCCTTTAGATTCTGTACGAGCATGACTTTCCAGTAAATAGCAACATCGAAATAGCCCAATTTGCCGATGACAAAGCAGTGCTGTCCCAAAGTATCACGCTCAGTGATGCAGAAACGAAGATGTAGAATTACTGCCAAAAAGTGGAAAGTTAAGCTGAATTCAACTAAGTCATTAACTTCACTTATAAGAAGACCTCAAGGCCCTCACATATAGTACTCGGCGGAATTAATGTATCTCAAGCGGCTCATATAAACTTATGGCTGCACTTGGACTCGCATCTCACTTGGAATACCACATATCCTCATTTGTAACGAGAATTCGCTTGCGTATTCGCAATATCAAACCAATTCTGTCCAGCAATTTTGTCCAAATTCCACTTAAGCGACTCCTTTATATAAGCCTAATAAAACCAATATGGTTTTATGGCTCGCCCATTTGGTGTTCTTCATCCGCCCGCAAATAAAAATGATACAAACACTGCAGAACCGTGTATTACGGTTAATAACAAACGCGCCCTGGTTCGTAAGGAATGAACAGCTCCACCATGAAATATCGTTGACATCGGTAGAAGACGAACTAAAGAAGAGATACCCGATGCTGCTTGCCAAAGCTGACTCCCACCCAAATCCGGCAATTGCACAAATTCCAGCGAATATGCCTCCATCCGGCCAAAAAAGACGGCTAAAAAGAAAGCATCATACGGACTACAGATTGTAAATATGTGTTAATGTAAATAAGTGCTCGTGAAAACGCGCGCCTGACGTTATATTATTATAGATAAAAAAAGTAGGTTAATTTATTTATTAATGAGATATTTATTTATCTCAAATTATTATACTTCAGTGAATTATTGTGCGGACCGCCATTGGGCAGGCCCACCCTCAAATGCCATGTTCATCACACTTTTGGAGTGTGCTGTATATCAGTATTTATTAGCAAAACATAATGTGTATGTACACAGGAGTTAAATAAAATAATTAAAAAAAAAAGAAAGCGTTGGGCCGATAATCGATGTGCAAGTTTTCTCTCGATTAGGCACGTTTTTAGTTCCACTGTGTCTTAAAAAAATCTAATTATTGGCTAACGATCAATAAACACCACACACTAAATATAAAATAAAAATGAAAAACTCAACAAGAAATTTGTAAAACGTCCAATTGTGTTAACGGTGTATAAATTTCAACCCGGTTCATACCTTGGCACATGTGGTACAGGTGAGACGAACTTGAGAATTAAGTTTTAACTTCGAGGGGCTGTCCTACAACTGAATAAATTAAACTTACTCCGAGTTCATTCTACTTCGGGAGTTGCACCGTTTTGAAACTCTATTTCTTAGTCCGAAATTTACGAGAAGTGGGGACGGAAAAGTCAACGTTCCCTGATTAAACTGTCGAATCAATCCGAACCGATTTTACTCGAAATCACTATTTCCCTTTTGTTTACCCCTTTTCCAAACGGGTTTAATTCGACTATATAGCCTTTTTACCGTTCTGAAAAGGGTGGTCCTTAGTGTTACTGGATTAATTCAATGGTTTACAAATTCCGACCCTCCTTTCAGCGTGAGTGGAATGATCTTTTTACAGAGCTTACTTCCCAGAGACAATCTTTTGTTAGGACTCTCAATCCGATAATGGTGCAATCACTTAGGGTTCACTCTGCTTTCGAAATGCCAATCGAATGAATAAGAATTCGAAAAATCAAACTCGTGTAATTGTGATCCAATTTCATTCAAATTCAGCTAAAATTTGATCTAAAATTCAACGTTTTTGTCCAATCATCTAAGTGAACAACCATTTTATAGCTGAACAAGTTCATAATAGTTTAAAACACTTCGTTAAGTCTAATTCGTAGCCCAGAACTGGCAACGTCTACCATCATTGATGACAGGTTATAAAACATAAAATTACATTAACACGTCTTTCAGATGTATTGTTTCAAATCATAAGCTATTTTTTATCATTATTTTACTATTTTTTCCTCGAGCACACGATATTATATTTTCGGTCTTAAAACGAAATGATTGGATAGGCCACAGTCAAATGGCACGACGCCAGGGATATAAGCAAGTCGAAGCAAGGTTCAATCCACCTTTGTAAATTTTCTCCGTCAACCACGAACCAAGCTCAAAAGAGTTATCTAACTAATTCAAGTCTATCAAAGAGATCCAATCATTTTTTTTTCAAATTAGTTAATTTTAAATATTCAAATCAATAATCCTGCCGTTTGGCAAAACCTAAAATAGTTTAAATGTTATTGAGCTGTAAAAAAAAGTGTGTATATTATAATAACGAACCATTCAGTTACCAATCCTAATATTTGAAACTATATGAATCAATCAATATATGTATGTACATACATAAGGATTAGATATAGCTTTTTTCAGTTAAATTGGTACTTTTTTATACCAATGTAATACTTTTTCCAACTAAATTAGTACTTTTCCCAAGCGATTTAATACTTTTCCCAACCAACTTAGTACCCTTCCCAAGCAAATTAAAATTTTTCCCGAGCAATTTAATACTTTTCAAATGTGGTGGGGTAAAGGGGGATATTTAACATAATCATACTGTCAAGAAACGAAATTTATTATTGAAAATAAGTAAATTAACAAAATGAACCTTTTATTTCAAAGTCAAGCACAAGCATCTACAAGCAACCGCTGATGGTAATTTCAGTATCACATCAATGACAAAATTGGAGCAATTGATGATGTTGACACTGCAACTCATCCCTTCTGCAATGTCGTGTTCTGCAGCTGTCCCAACTAAAACCCTCTTATCTGATGCCTTTATTTTAGAAAAAGCATGTTCAGCTGGGTTTAACATTGGGGAATATGGAGGCAAGTACTTGATGGTGAGAAAACGATTCTACAACATTGCGTACATCTTGCGTTCTGTGAATGGCTGCATTGCATTAAGTTTCTTGCAAAGATCATGTAGGAAATCGCAAAATAAATTACTGTTACAGTTCGCACTAATTACAGAATAATGTACTACCTGCTGATTATTTATAGCAAGAAGGAGAGTCTCGTTGCGACCACGAATTGTTGGTACGGTGACAACAGCTCTCGTGTTAACCCTTGAACGTGCACATGTCCGCCGCAAATGTAGATTAAAGATTGATCTATAAAAATTAATTTTGCGCGATTTTGGGGGGGACCCATATTTCAAAATTCATTGCAAACTGCCTTCGTTGTTGTACCGTTGACTCAGAATTCATGCGATCTATTTCAATGGACGCACGCTTCAAAGTTATTTTTAATGACGTTAGCCCTCGGTGTATTGAAGAAATAGACAAATTTATGTTGCGTAATGCAAGCTGTTCTTTAATATCTTGTAATTATAGGCCCGCGTTTCCTTCAATGATTTCCTCTACAGCGGCTAGAACGTCAGGAGTCAACTTGTGCAGCCGGGGTCCATCTCTTTTTTTAATTACTAACGTACAGTTTTGAGACGTATATTTCTGTATATACTGTAGCCAGTTCCAGTTTTTAAATTTGATTTTTGAGCTGCATCTTTGACTGAATGACCGTCTTCAACTAATTTTATAAAAAGTTCTTTTTGATGCCTTGAAGTTACTGCGTAGGTACCCCTGCTCGCTCTTGAACGTTGGACACCTGACGAAGATGGTGGCCTGCAGCACTAGGTGATGTTTCATTATTATGACCACTCCAGTCACTTCCGTCACTCATTCTATATATATAAAAACTCACGCAATGCATACCATAAGACGTGACAAACAACGGAATATTTTAGGGGTAAAGAAACCAAGAACAGGGGGAGGAGAATTTCCTAGAAATCCGTCTGGGAACGATAAGGTAGGCTGGCGAACTCAATGAAATAAGTGAGACAAGTTCAAACGAAACCAGCTAATAAAGTGTTTTATACTGCAACACGCTATGCTCCACATTTTTTCGAATACCTTTTAAATAAGTATTAATTTGCTTGGGAAAAGTATTAATTTGCTTGAGAAAGGTACTAATTTGGTTGGGAAAAATATTAAATTGCTTGGGAAAAGTACTAATTTGGTTGGAAAAAGTATTAAATTGGTAGAAAAAAGTACCATTTTGACTGAAGAAAGCTATAAATAGATAGATAAGGAAAGGTATGTATGTGCATATATATTTACTCTTTGTTTTTCCTTATCTATCTATATGTATATCTAATCCATCTTTCTCTCTCTCCCTCACTCTCTTTCTTTCTCTTTCTCTCTTTCTCTCTCTTTCTCTATCTCTTTTTCTCTTACTCTCTCTCTTTCTCTCTCTCTCTCTTTCTCTCGCTTTCTCTCTCTCTCTCTCTAGCTCTCTCCCCATCTCTATCTATCTATCTATCTACCTATCTGTCTATCTATCTATCCCTATCTATCTATATCCTATATATCTATCTAGATCCTATATATAATGCGAATATAGGACGAAAAAGAAATGAAAATAGTTAAGACTGAAAAACAAAGAGAGAGAGAGAGAGAGAGAGAGAGAGAGAGAGAGAGAGAGAAAGATTGTTCTATCTATTGATGTCGAACAGAATTCGTATAGATAAATAAATAATATAATAAAAAGGTAATAAAACTTCTAACTGTTTTTTAGCTGAACATTTTCACTTTAGACCATCGTCAATATTTAGAAATACAACCATCCGCTAATGGCTTATCAATAATAACATTCATATGTATGTCAATCAATTTAGTTCTAAATTAAAAATTGTTTTATTAATGGTTCACTAGCACAAATTAAAAATTCTTAACACAATAATTATTTATACTGGTAAACATTTATTAAAATAAAATAAATAAATTCTATTTTAGGTTTAGCTCCCTCAAAAAAAAAAAAAAAAAAAAAAAATGTTATTGTGTTTTGTTTCTTATTATTGTTATGTAGAATTAGTTATCATATTTGAAAGGAAGAATAAAAGGATATGGATGAGCCTATACTCATGCTGAGACTGTTGCTAGTCTGACTCCATTATTATTATTATTAGCCACACAAGCCTACGGGGAATTTTTAAATTATGGAATAAAAATTCACAATTCTAATTAAAAATAGAAGCAGAAATAAATTTTATAATTTTATTAAATTTTATGCAATTTAAAATGGGAATTTTGTATACATTTGGCCTTCCGAATTAAGAATTTTAAAAAGAAAAATTAAAGCTGGATGGCAATAGGATAAATTAGATTACGAGTGAATGTTTGGAGTCAGAGATTTATAGCACTCAGAAGGGATATAGCTAACCTAAGTTAGAAGGTTTGGATGTTAGGGCGTGAAATGACCTTAGCCGTTAAAACGCCCTTAAAAATTAATAATAATAATAATAATAACAAATTAATAAAATTTAGTATATCTATGTATATATCATTAGATCTATCTACAAATCTATCTTCGTATCTGCCGATCATAATATATTTTTATTATTCTCTCACGTAGACACGATCATTCATCAAGCTTTCTCTATCCAACGCGCTCATTATTCATTGACTCTTTTCTTCTTGATCTCTCTTTTTCTGACTTTTCCTTCTGCATAAATAGTTTTGAAAAAATGTTTCATTAACCTATAAGCATGAACTTTTTATTCGTTCGAAGAAACTTATTGTCACTGTGTTCGTTTTAGGCTAATTGAGATATTTGATCAAAGATTTTTGGTTTCATATTGTACAAGCAAGAAATGCAAATTGCAAAGCAACAACAATAACGCAGGATCCCAGCTGGCGTATCGCCGATGATAGTGATTTTACAGGAAAGAAAGTGAACCGACTTTACATTGCAAATATCCCAGAGATTATGCTCTGTAAAAACAACGTCCTGCATAAATTATACGAACGAATTTTCATGTAAATTTTAATTTTTAATTCAACCTTTTCGAACAGTTTATCTTGTTAGAGCGCATCCTGTTTCCCTGTACATTTATAATTAATCGAATGTAACATCTTTCTGGCGTGTTTTGATTTAAACAATTAAAACAGTCCATCATGCTATTTAAGCACAACAGACAAGGCAATCAAATTAATTAAATTGTCTTAAAAAGATCCGAAACATTGTTTTAGATATTACTTTTTTTTTATAAAATTCTTATTTTCTGGAAAATTCCAGCTTTCGATATATTCAAAGCCGGTTTAAGTATTCACAAACGTTTATACGATAATTCAAAGGAACCGTTTTCTTTTTAACTGCCGTTGAACCTCTGCCAAACGGCTGTACCATTGAGCCCCTTGCTTTCCCCGAATCCACCCTTTCTCTTTAAACCCCTTTTCTTCTTAATTTACTTAAACAGTGAAATCTCGGGGCGACAATCCTTTATAGCCTGCTGGGTTTATAGTTACACACGCCCCCGGTCCAACCTCGCTGAGCTACACGAGTAGTTGGCGACCTCAGGGCGACAAACCTAATCAGAGCTAAGTACTTCCTTGTTTTAAATTAAATAACTCTTACCCTAAACACAATAGGAATTCTTTTGAAACATTGTGCTGCATGCTTACAGACTTTTCCAGGCAAAATTTGGCCCAGCGGAGGTGGATTATGGGCCGTTTTTTAATAGTGAAATTGTTACATAGAGCGTCTTTGGAATACACCAATTGACCTATTTTGATTGACAATTGATTGACTTAAATTTAACAGCTTACTAATTAAAATTCGCAGAACTGAATCATCCATCATTTTTTAAATATCTAGGATGATGAGACCATGTCGTAAAAGGGGTCTTGATGTTCGTTTCAATTTTTATGAAGTTTGTAAGACTTTCAGAAGGGTTTTTATTTTAATATCTGATTTTTCATCCTACATTAGTCAAACTTTTCGTCAATTTAATAATTAAATTGCTGAAAAATTTGACTTTGGTTGTTGTTAAATAATTAAAAAATTGAAAAGTTTTTTGGTACCAAATAGTGGTTTTACCAAAAAACTTGTTATACATAATAATATATATTCAGTTACCAATAGTTGTATTTCAAAACAATAAAAAGACCTAGAAATCCCTCTCACATACACACACACACTCTCTCTCTCTCTCTCAATATATATATATATATATATATATATATATATATAGGCGGATCGAGGGGGTATAAAAAGGGAATTATCCCCCCACGAAAACCAAGTGAAGATGTTATGTGTTATATGTAATATGTCTTAGTTTAGCCTTAATTAAGCGAAGAGGCTTATATTTCAGGATTATAAAACCTTGATATTGTTACCTCTGATATACATACCCTAAAACCTGTTAGTTGATGTTAAGTGAAAATGCATCTTATTAAAGAAAAAGTACTGAACTACTACAAATAAACTGAAATTTCTCGGAGCAATTTTTTCCAATCTGATCTTTAGGACAGTTTTAATATTTTATGTGTCCTCCTTTGGCTTTCAAAACTGCATCAGTCCTTTTGGGCAAAATCTCACGAGATTTCTGTACTGTTCTGGATCAATTAGGTCCTATTCAACTTGTTTTTTTTTCCCAAAGTTGATCGAAGATTGAAGCGTCTCCTGCAGCATCGGCTAAAGATTTTTTAGTTTTCTTCACAAGTGCTCAATTGGATTAAGGTTAGGTGACTCCATGACATTAAAACAACGATCAGCAAGCCACTCTTTGGTCAGCAATGGTTTCTTCACTTTTCCCGTCGATCTTAATCCGGCCTCACGAAAACATCTCCGTTTGTTTCAGCACGGACATCCATATTATCATTATCACGCGGCCTATGCTGAATTTGGACAGCATTGTCAACCTGTCCTGACCGAACGTAGATACAACGCCTTTTGGCCTCGGAAATTTTGTTTTATGACCACTCCTCTTCTTTTTAAACCATCTATCATAAATTCCGAAAGATGTTTTAAATTTTGTTATTACCCCAATAATAACAATTTATATTTTTTTGAAATTGCACGATAAGGAAGTCCTTCTTGTAGAGATTTTATTATTTGATCTTTCAAAATTGTTGAAACTGTTCATACTGTAATTAAACGGAATAGATCATAACCATTAAGGAAAAGAAATATTTTCAATATGTAAGAAAAATAACTAAAATGATGATACCTGATAACAAATTTGAGACGAATTATTGAGTGGTTTTTGCGAAATTTGCAATGAAGTAACCCGAGCCACAAAACTGTTCACACGAAGACTCGTAATAAACTGGCTCAATTCAAAGGTATAAACTTAAATAAAGATTATTAGGGTGAATGTTTGTTTACCAACCGTTCAACGAACTCAATCCTATTGCTGTTGTCTGGATTAAAAAATACGGGATTTGCAAATTAGAGATAATAGAAAATTGTTTACTGATGTGAACAAATCTGTGAGTCACTGTATAATAGACAGGTTAGGTTGGCCATCAGGGGGAGGTAGAACTTTTTTCTAGAAAATGTTTTTCTAAAACTTACGTCATACCAAACCGCACCTCACGATCTCCAAGTAATCTTTATATTTAGTGTTGAGGTGGTAATTATATTGAAATCAAAGTAACTGCTGCAATGTGACGAAGTACCTTTTCAGAACACATTTTAAAATATGAGAATTTATTGTGAGCAGTATTTAAACGTTTAATTGCAGTATAAAATTTTTATTGACAATCAGTGTAACTTGACTAGAAAAGCGGTAATCATAAATAGCAATGAGCAATTAACCACGCCAATTAAAGACCAGTAAGTACAACTAATAACTAATGCTAATTATGTGCTGTATATTTAATTACAAATATAGAATTCTATATAAGTAAAAGCGCTTTATGAAAATTTAATTAGGTAAGATGCAACAAATGCGCTACTTAAGAATACTTTAACATGTCCTCACGTTCTAAAAACAACAGCATGAAATATACTCTGTTATTTTTACTGTTTTTTTGTGTTTTGTTTTAATAAATTAAAAATACAGTTGTTATTAGAAATTAAAAGATTTAAGGTTTGAACAAGTATTTGGTGATTCATGATCCACACTGAACCTACAAATTGGAACAAACAAAATGTTGATTGAAATAAATCAGTGGGCTGTTGTTCAAATAAAATGAGTTACAAGGGAACTTAGTGTATTCTGAAAGAATCACTCGGATTGCCTATCAGTAATGGAAGGTTTGGTGAAATAATTGAAAGAAAAATAATTGGAAATCCCGCACTAGGCTAATTGCTCAATCCAGTAATATAATAATAATAGTAATTGGAAAGAAACCCCCTTACATCTACCAATTGGAATTTCTTTCTTTAAGGGAGGAATATCCAGACGCCAAATTTATCTTTACAGATGGATCAAAGACCAATGAGGGGGTAGGCTGCGCTGTATACATGAGAGGGCGCTCAGTGGAGCTTCCTCTCCCAACTGCAGCCAGTATCTACACTGCTGAGATGACCTTCATATCAATTGCTCTGACTGAGATAGAGAAACTGGAAAACCTTAAATTCGTAATATGTACAGACTCTCTCAGCGCAATTTCGGCTTTAAAAAACAAGTTCTCCAAGGACCCTTTAACACAAAGAATAGTCGAGCAAGTGAGTAAACTGAGAAATCAGGATCGCGAAATCATATTTGCCTGGATCCCGGGCCACGTTGGGCTACAGGGCACCGAAAATGCAGATCGGGCGGCCAAGAGAGCTGCTGCTAGCCCGCACGACCCGGGTATCCTGATCAGCCCGGAAGATCTGAAAAGGAAAATGAGAAATTTAATCTAAAATGAATGGCAGGCCCGCTGGAACGAGATGAATGAAAAATTAAAAGTGCATAAAGAAACGGTGAGGCCATGGCCCGTGGAGAACTTAAAGAAACGAGATAAAACAATACTAACAAGGTTGAGGATAGGTCACACCCGTCTCATGCACGGCCATCTCCTGGTGGGGAGAAGATGCAAAAGTTGCCCTCTGTGCGGAGACCTGGTAACGGTAAGACATCTCTTAGAAGAATGCAATAGCTTAAGAGTATACCGAGAAAGGTGCGACCTACCCTCCGACCAACGAGCAACTCTAAAACATAATAGTGACCACATAAAGAAATTATTTAGATATCTGAGAGCAGTGAATGCATATCAATTAATTTGATCCACCTTAGCAGAACTGGATTTCGTATGTATGTAGTGGCGAGGATCTTGCAGTGAATGTTGTGAGTAAGAATGTTGTTTTTATCTGTACATAGTGAATGTGTTTAGTGGATGAGCGTATTTATTGTAGTGAATGTATTTATTAGCAAGGATGGAATGTATGTTCAAACAGTGTAGGTGTGTATAAATGAGGGCAGGTCGTCGTCGGCATGCGCAGCACCATGACGGCCCGCCAAATGTCAGTTTAGTATTAGTATAGGGTGTTTGTTGTTATGAGTGAGGACGGGTTACTGACGGAATATCGAGTACCTCGGTAACCTGTCAATATGTGTGAAAGTTGTTCTTTTAATTGAGGGACATTAACAGTTTATAAGGGGGCGGGTGACGAGTAACGAACAGAGCGGAGTACCAAAATATCCTACTCGAAAACGCGAGAATTGTTAATATGCGAGGTGCCGGTAATGGCCATAGATGCTGACTAGCGAAAAAAAAAAAATAAAAAAAAATAATAGTAATTATTATTATTATTATGATTCTCAATTTTTCCTACTCAAAATATCTTATACAGAGTGAAGCGACAAATTCATTTTGTAATACGTTATCGATCATTTCTCCAGCTACAACAATAGATAATGAGAACTGGTAACCAGGAAAAATATTTCAAACTTAAAACTTGCTAAAAGCTTCCATTTTAGAATAGCATTTAAGCGGTTAATAGTTGATAATCCGAAAACGAAAATGATGTTTTTCATCAAACAGTGAATCGCAGTTGGACGGGGGAAACGGAAAACGTTAAATATGTATTACGGTTTCATAGCCCGTTTAAATATGTATGATCGGAACAGTCATGAATACAAAATCAATAGCCAACAGTTTTGTAGTTAACAATAAAAAGGTATTTTTTAATTCACGAATAAAATTTATTTCGAAAGGATAGAATAATTTTTAGATTTAATAAGGCACTGATGCACTGAGTTCGTAGGTTTTTTTTTACATTACATACATTACCTATTTTACAGTACATTACCACTACTTTCAAGTAGGTAACAAGTAACGGTGATCAAGGTAATATATACAAAATTAAAACCAATAGTAGAAAAACCACCCATTGGTATTACTCCAATGTAACTAAAATATTGTGGGTTTAAATGAAATTGTGTCATTATCACTTTCACTATCATCACCACCACATCCTAGGAGATCTCGCGACCATCGTCTTTTCATTCGGCGGGGAGGGTTTGATGGGATTCGTCGGGTTGCGAGGTTTCTGATGTGCTGATTAACATTATTTGGGAGGTTTTGATGAAATTTACGGTAACGGGAACGGATTTCATCTTGAACGAAAGGGATATGTAAGTATGTATGTGTAGTTAGGTTCGATACATAAAACGGAATTTTTTGTAGTATTAAGGACTGGACAGTTTGAATGCGGTGGAAGTTGGAATGATTGACTGAACCCCACATTTCCAGTCCGTAAGTCCATACCGGCTTAATGGTGTTGTAAAGTAACCTTTTTTTGAGAGAGAGGAAAATTCGACCTTTTGTCAAGAAGTCGTGCAAGAGCTCTAGCGATCGTGTCATAACCTCGTGACGTTTGAGTCGTCCGTGAGCATTCCACGTCAGGTGTTTGTCGAGAGAGAGTGAGA
Source organism: Cimex lectularius (assembly GCF_000648675.2). Classification (NCBI taxonomy): domain Eukaryota; kingdom Metazoa; phylum Arthropoda; class Insecta; order Hemiptera; family Cimicidae; genus Cimex; species Cimex lectularius. The sequence goes on along the minus strand of NW_019392673.1, from coordinate 3,299,955 downwards.
GTGAGTGTGAGAGAGAGAGAGAGAGAGAGAGAGTGAGAGAGGGGGGAGAGTGAGAGAGAAGAGACAAGATAGATTGATTGGTTGATTGATTGATTTCCGTTTTATTTATACATCTTTTATACATACAGTCATTTAAATCGCACATAGCGTTTTGTCTATACATAACATAAGTAAACATCAGTGATTGGACTATTCCTTTTTTTACTTTACCATCATCTTTTGCAAAGCTTTGTACTTTTTTAAATCTATAAATTAGAGAATACATTTTGCTTTTAATAGTCGTTATTTGATCATTACAATTTCAATTTTTTGTAAACGTAAGTTTCAAAAATTTAACTTTGTTTCATATTCTAGGATATTGTTATTTATGTTAACTTCTCTAATAATTTCAAGCACAATTTGCTCANAGAGAGAGAGAGAGAGAGAGAGAGAGAGAGAGAGAGAGAGAGAAAGAGAGTGAGAGAATTTCAAATTAGTTGAACATTCAGTGATAATTTAATCATTACAATTAATTAAGGTTTTTAGTTGAGATGAAAAAAAGTTTTCCCATTTTTCAAAAGTCGTGTAATCGGTTTGGATTCTCGACGACAATTGAAATGGCCATGGAGAGCTTTAGCTTTGAAAAATGGCAAAAAGGAGGGAAAACTCATAAGGTGGGGTTGATATGGGAAGTTGGTGTCCGAGTGGATCGAGGTCACGATAGCTCAAGTAGGAGCAGCGGCGACTCTAGCCGAAGATGGTGGGTTCGAATCCCGCTCGTGCCATTGACTTTTCTTCATCTCAGCTAAAATCATTAATTAATTATAATGATTTAATTGGTCAAGTGGACCACAAAATTAGTGAATTTAGATAATTTAATGTAGATTATTCACAGATTGAAATTTAACCTGTTTTTTGCATTTGAAACTGCCATGATTTTTTTCTTATTATTACATCCTTATTGTCATTAAGAATTACAAATTATTATTCCATGATTCATACAATTTTTATTTTAGTTATGACGAGTTGATGCAATGTATGAAATTTACAAGGGTGAACCTTTTCAAGGACCACTCACGAAGCGGAAAAGGGTTGTGGATGGGATCACTCACTTAAGTGCCTAGCAGTCTTCATTTATTAATAAGACGTTTTCTTAGGATTTTCTGCTTTTGACAGAAGATCATGGATGTTTTTAAGGCGGTTTCGACATATCTTTCTTATTCGTCGCCGATTTTTTTATAAATTTTCGGAAGAAAAAGGATTATTCGATAAAACCGACTGTCATGAAACTAATTAGTAAAAAAAAGATGAATATAGTATTCATGATTCATCTTTGTGTAAAGTCGAGTTTTGGTTTGCAGAATGGTGGAATAAAAGAAAAACAGCAAAATCTACAATACCGGACCGTTAGTTATAGTTCATGTACTTTGGTGATTGATGTCACTTTTTGAACAGGTGAAAAACAATAATTTACGCCCGGGTCCACTCCCTGAATTTACGGCTTGTGGACAACTAAGACCGGGGTCGTTTTTACCCCTCGACGCTTTTCTTTTCGACGAATTGCACAATTACGGGTCATGACGCAGTTGGATCAGTTTGATAACCAGTGCTAAGGGAATCGTTTTGCATTGTTTTGTAGTTAGCGTTTAAGGCTGATTGAAAATTCTTTTTACAAGTGGTGTTGAACAGAACAAAAGCTTTGTAAAGTGGTGATTTTTTTCTTTATCACCGGGAACAATGCTCCTTTTTAAACTGTGTTAATTGGCCTGGAAGTGAATGGACTTCTGCTTTCCAACTTTGGCTGAGTTACTGATCATCTATCTTTAACAGTTCAAGGGAACAAAGAAGAACTGTCATTAAGTCCCAGAAAACATACTGTTGTAAATAATTCCGAGTAAATTTTTGAATTTCTTATAATCAAATATTGATCAACTTGGCCTGATTTTCTTTATTAGCATTTCGACTATATATTATATTATTATATATGTTATAATCGGTCAGTCGCCGTAACACTGAAATATTTTTAACCTCGTACAAAACAAAACAAATATATATATATANCGCTCTTAATCTCCAGCGAACATTATCTCTCTTCTTTCACCCTCTCTCTGTATTTCTTGCTCTGCCTCTGTCTCCTCTCACTCTCTCTTTTTCTTTCCCTCTCTCTCTCTCTCTCTCTCTCTCTCTCTCTCTCTCTCTCTCTCTCTCACTCACTCGCTCTCTAATTAATCTAACGTCATTCTAATAGAAATGATGAATGATGGAGTGCGGTGTTCAATCCTTTTTTAAAAAAGACAGTTCCTACTCATATTAAATTGTTTTCCAATGATCCCGATTTCGAGCCCTTAGCTCATCATCAGGTTGAAGATTATGATATGGATCACCGTGGAATTTATCACTTACACAGGATTTATAAGGTAAAAATTTTAAACAATCAAAAATTCAATTTTTCCCATTCTTTCTAGATTCTTTTTCAAAATTAAATATTCTATTCTGTACACATTATTGAATTTTTTTTACTTCATTTATTTGTATCTACAACTGTACATGTATTATATACAACCAGCAGATTGGATTTCAGATTATGTGTTTGGCATTATGGGCGTTATAGAGAAAGCTACCCATTGGCCGCCGCTCTGGATTAATGAAATGATATTAATCATTTAAGAGGTCTCTTATCCATATTCTTTTCAGACGTTTACGTGGTAATTGTGGGGAATGGAGTAATCGTATTTGTGGGTTGATGTGATTTTGTAATTTACTATGAAAACGTCTGTAATATGTTTTGATGGATGAAAAAACTGTTAGGATTTGAAGATCTCTGTGAAGTGTATTATTGCTTACATAAAAAGGGGCAGAAACAATTAGTCTTAAAATTTTGGATTGAAAACTTTGTAATCTTTGAATATTGGAACACTTCGCCGATCCATATACTTGGGACCCGTACATCCAAATAGGTATGTGTATGTCGAAAGTTTTGATTTTAATGGTAATTTTGATTGTCGGTTAAGTAGGTAATAAAGAATTTTAAATCGTTTGTTCAGTGTCTGTTTTTTTAATCGTGTGTGTCCTAAATAGTTAACTTTGTCGGATTGAGGAACAGGTTCATTGTATGTATATGCTAAGACAAGTCTCACCAGGTAGTGTGAAGGTGATATGTTGTGACTTTGAGGGGTTAAACTTTATTTTCCAAAGATTGCTCCATTTTTCAATTGTTGATATCATGAGTGAAGCTTGTGTAGAAGAGAGATGGCTTGTTAATATGGCGGTGTCATCTGCGTATGTGGCGGTAAGTGTATTCTCATTTGTGGGCATATCAGAAGTAAAAATTGTGTACAACAGCGGAGCGAGTATTGACCCTTGTCGCACACCTGCAAGCACTTCTTCCATCCCAGGAGTCTCCGTACCCTGGTTTACTGCGAAAAATCTCTCTTTAAGATATGATTGTATAATCAGATAATAGGCCTGGGGTAAAAATAATTTTAATTTGTATAATAATCCCTCATGCCATACTTTGTCCAAGGCCTGAGAAACACCTAGAAACACTCCAGTCGCGTAGTTTCTCCTCGAGACACGAAGTAATGAAATCAGACACTCTGTGAAGTTGATGAATGGCGGAATGATGGCTCGAAAGCCAAATTGATGGTCTGGTAAGATGTTTTTCGAAGTAGCAATAGAGATAATTCTTTTGTAAATTAATTTTTCGAATAGTTTAGAAGGAACGGGTAACAAACTAATAGGACGATAAGACAATGCGGAGCTTAAATTTTTATGGGGCTTTGGGATCATTTTAATGTAAGAAAGTTTCCATTGTATGGGGAAGTGTGTAGTCCTCAAAATTGCGTTAAATAAAGAAGTCAAAAGGACGACTGTTTTTTTGGGAAGTTCTTGAAGAACTTCAGCTGTTATCAAATCAAGACCAGGTGATTTTTTTGTAGGAAGCTGTCGTATTTCTTGTGATACTTGTTTTGGAGTTATTGGTTTAGGTGGCAGATCTAGGGGCATAGGTGTCTCAAGTGAATCTGATATAAATTTATCGTGTTCAGTATTCATTATGTTATGAGGTTTGAATACCTCGGAGAGATGTTTCGCAAATGTTTTGGATTTTTCTTTATCTGAAACGATCCAAGTTCCATCATCATTCCTGAGAGGAGTTGAGACAACGCTTTGACGCAGGATACGTTTAGTACTACGCCAGAGGCTCCCATCCTTTGTTGACAAGCTTTTTAAATGTGTTTCGTATGATAGTTGTTTAAATTGTTTTATTTCTTTTTTCAATGTATTCAAAAGTTTGTTGTAATTTTGTTTGTCAATGGCTGATCTAGTACGTTGCCAAAGGTTTCTAGCCCGTTTTTTTCGGATATTATTGAATTAAAATTGTTTTATTTTATTTATATAACAAGTCTATTACACCTCATGCGTTTATTCAAATAATTGCTGTTGGTTGAAAGAAGGATTTCACGCTTTTTTTAAATATATATTTATATCTATTTTAGGAAAAGCGAAACGTCATATCGCAAAATACCCAATTGGATGGCAGACGTCAACGTCGACGTGCAAAAGCCTTTTCCTCATTGCCGGTTGATGAAATGACGCAGAGATCAATATATGTTGGGCTACCTCTGGAGACAATGATAAACGTGTCGGGTAGATCGGCCTTTTCCAAAATAATTGCCGTCCACCTGGCTCGACATTTGTGGGCCGGAGCAACCGAATGGCTTGTTTGGTAAAAATTACCTTGGATCATTCCGTTCATCATAAATCAACTTACTTATCGCAAAAAAACGTAAAAAACGTACCCTGAATGGATACTGGAGGAAAAATAAATCCTCTGTGATGTTTAACGAATCGAATCATATTTCACGAGAATGACGTAGAAGAATGACTAAAAGTGTATAGTTAACGGCATGTATAAAAATTCCTGAATTTATTTCACATTTCTTAACATAAATTTTGATGATCGATACGGGGTTGTTATATAATATTATCTTATGTAATGCTCAATAATTAACTTAATTAAACTTCAATAAGGCACATTTTACTTTTTACTTAAAGCGATGTCACTATCGGTTCACTTTAGGGTATATGGACTTAATTTAGGGCTTACACACCCCGGGTAAAAGTAAAACAAAAACCCAGACAGTGAAGGTTATTTATACCTTTCCGTTCCGTCCGAACCCTTTCTACATTCAGAAACGACAAAGAGATTTCCGTTCATTCCTCACATTGCAAACGAATTTATAAAAAATATTTAAACCAAACATTTAAAATTTATCTTTATTACTGTCGTACATATTTAAATTAGCTTGTAGACAATCGATAAAATAAGTTTTATAAGGAGTTGATGCAGGATGCAAAATAACAGACTAGAAACATATTAAAAATCAGCACGTATTGCTTAAAGATTCGTTAAATAAATATCGAAGAGATGTAAGTTAAAACTATACATAAAATACATATAAACCGATACAGTTTATAAACAAAAAAATATTCTGCCAAATCAATTCAAATTACAAAACTAATAAACTTTGATGGGTTTTTTACTATTATTATGTTATCTATCTTAATTCATAAAGCTTTGGCAGGGTTTCATTTGTTAGATTAGAAAAAAAAAATAGAAATGCTGGATAGATGGTGCAACCTCTTGCAGGTTATCAGGCAAACTGTTAATTAGTTTTATGAACAGGTGATGATATCATTAATAAGTGAAATACTTAAAAAAAATAAAATATTAATTCCCGTCTATATAAAATAATTCATTCTTGTAATAATACATTTATCACACATATTTACAATTCATTGTCAGTGTAAATGGCTTCGGGGGATTTAGCATACTTTGTTGTTCTTATGATTTTTCCTTCTCGAAGGTGAGTAAAAACACAAAACAAAACAAAAAGTTTTTCTTTCAATCCACAACGATTCGGATTTATTTTCATCCTTTCTCATGTGAGTTAACGCTTATACACAGATATTTCTTACATTTTTAGACCAACATGGTTATCAATGTTTCTTCACTCAGTGGTTAAAACAGTGGTCGTCAGTAATTAATATTTTGTAACAGTTTATTTTAAAAAAGAGCCAGTGTGGTACTTATTTAAGTTTTTCAGACTCCGAACAAACATTTTAATATTTTGAACCTGACTAGACTCTTATCACCTATCATGTTACGTTTCAACCTCTTATCGACATCTTATCACAGACCAACGAATTAACATTAAAAAAAACCACTCAACAGTTAAAATTACATTTTTATTAAACAATTTTTATTTATTTTATTAACAACGATTTGACAATTATTATCACAATATCACAATTATCACAGATTTTAAGTTTCCTCCAAAGTTTAAAATTGACTAGATTATTTCTATATATTGTTTAACAAATTAAAATAACAATCTTTTATCATATCACAGTCTTGACGGTAATTAAAAGACAGACAGGAGCAAGACCGGTAGATGGCCTTCAGAGAATCTGAGCAGGAGAAGAGGGATCGTCCTCACCCGACTTGGGATTGGCCATACGCGGTTGACACATGGGCACCTGCTTTTGGGCCAAAGCCCGCGCAGGTGCCCCTTATGCAGAGAAAGGTTGCTCGATGTGTCCCACATAATAAAGGCGTGTCATGCCTTGGCTCCATTTAGAGAGCGTGTAGGCATGCCGCCGGACTTAAGAAGAGTTCTCGAACACGGTAGCGAGTTTCAGAGTCCCCTGTTCCGCTTTTTAAGGGAAATTGTTTTTTTTTTTTTTTAATTGTATATAGAATGTCTTGTGTGTTGTGTGTCTATACGTTTTGTCTGAGTGCATGTATTTATTAGCGTGAATGGCGAGGGGTGAGGGTGAAATATAACGTCGTCGCCGAGTTGAAGCGCTTCGGAAAAACGGTGGTTGTTGTCTGGATCCCCCGACAAGTCGGGCTGGAGAATAATGAACGTGCGGACGAGGCGGCAAAAACCGGGACGTCCTACCCTCCAGACCGGACCATTGCGACCAGGCCCTCTGACGCCAAGCTAGCAGTAAAGATCATGATAAAAGAAAGATGGCAGCGTCAGTGGGCCGGGTCGTCCGAGAGGCTTTTGCGCGTCAAGAGCACGATTCGTAGAAGGCCCCCCGAGAACCTGAGCCGGAAACAAGGAATCGTCCTTACGCGATTAAGAATAGGCCATACACGGTTGACACACGGGCACCTGCTCTTGGGCCAAAGCCCGAGCACGTGCCCCTTATGCAGAGAAAGGTTGCTCGATGTGTCCCACATACTGGAAACATGGCCTTGGCTCCCTACAGGGAGCGTGTAGGCATGCCATCCAATTTGAAGATGGTACTCGAGCATTGCAGCGAGTTTCAGGGTCCCCTGTACCGCTTTTTATGGGAAATGGTTTTTTTTTATTGTATTGTATGTAATATGTCTTATGTGTTGTGTGTCTATATGTTTTGTCTGAGTGCATGTATTTATTAGCGTGAATGGGGAGGGGTGAGGGTGAAATATAACGTCATCATCGTCTCTCGAACGTTGAGAGCGTAAGAGTGTGTGTTCGGGGTCGATGGCGGGATATTTATAAAAGTACTCCATCGACCCCAATCTAGATTAGTTTGAATATAGGGTCGGTGGAGGAATATCAAGTACTCCACCGACCAAACGGAAGGAATGAGTGTACCGTATGGATGTATTTATTTGTATGAATGTAGTGTTTGAAAGGGTAAATAGAATATAGACATAGTTGGGGGCTGAAATGACCTAGATGTCGGAAGCCCCAATCAAAAAAAAATTAACAGACAGTTTAGCTTTTTTTTGTAAAGGGCCTCCAGGAACTTTCGTTTTTTTAACTATTTCGTTCCTTTGTAACATAATTTTGTTGTTCTCCCAACTTTGGTCAGGAGCTACGTCCTTGGGGAAGAGGTCGCGAGGCCAACTCCGGTTTATTTGTGCGACGGGATTAAAGGAATCGGTTATGTGGTTTATGTATTCGACTAATTGATTAGGGTGAGTAGAGAGTTTATAGTGAAACTTAAAAAATTTGTTGGGAATTAAAGTTGTGAAGGGTTGTATTGGAGCCGTAATAGAGAGCGTTGACTGTGATTTTGAGAATTTTGATTGTAAAGACTGAATTCGTTGAACATTTGTATGTTTAGCCCCTCAGTTCGAGACCATATGTTCAAATTTGTTACAGTAGTGCTTTGTAAAATGTCACTTTGTTTCTTTGTCGAAATGTTAGATTTGCGTCCAGGTAGGTTTTTTTTATTTGAATCGGGTTGAAGATAGAATTTACGTACGCAGTCGGTTTACGAGATAGGATTGTTGTCGTCCAAAGCCAAATTTTAGAAAAAATTGAAGCCCATGTGATTTTAAATTTTGAGTACGCATTTATTTATTCAAATATAAAAAAAGGTTTTATAATAACAATCTTGTTCCAGATGGGCTAATTGAAATTTCCCCTAATTAAAGTCTTTCTACCTTTATAAATATATTATACATTTTCTTATTTAAGATATTAATGAAAATATTATTAACCTTACATAAAACACTTAATTAACGCAGATAAGGTTTCATTCGCCCAACTGTTTAGGAATAGGAAGGAGAAAATATTAGAACATTTCACGTAACACTTTCTGGGACATTTCGCTGTTCAAATAACACAAGTATGACATTATTTCGAATTTATTAGTTCGCGTACATGTGTAAGGGTGTTATGTAATCTAGATATTATATTGGGTTTATTATATCGCCACCTTTTGTTTCTTTTGATGAGTCAACGAACCCAACGTCAGTCTTTTGTTTTGGTAGGCATTGTTTTCTGCGTTAAAGCATGCCAGGTTTTCTTTCACAATGGCCTTTATTGTATATCACAATTTACAGATATAAGTTAAAAAAAATTGTAATCTACTAAAGAAGTGAAGGTTTTGTTCAGTTTTAAAATTGGTTTAGTTAATTCAACCATTTATTTAATAGTTTAACTTTTTAATCTCTACAAATTATTATAGTAGTAGTACAATAATATTAAATTGTAAATTCGTATATTAACTTCGCAATGATATGTTTCTATTACAAAGACTTACTGCTGATGGATATTTATAAAATAACTGTTGAATTTACAGAAACGTACGTCAATTAATGCCAATATGAAAAAAATAACTTTGGTATAATAATCGAAGGAATAAAAAAAAATCAAATTAAAACATGCAGTAAAAATTTAAATTCTACGTGATCAAGTCCGGGTTGTTCCCCCATTATTGTAAAATAGAGTCATATGTTTAACTCAACAAGCCGAAGTGCCAACAAAGTATGTGTATTAAAATAAAGTTTGTTATAATAACTGTAAAGTAACGTTTTACAACGAATTAACTTATTTATGTCAACACAGAACAAAGGGAAATAGACAAAAATTATGTACATATTTGATAATTAAATCACCCCACTCACAAGTATTTCATTTTTGTGTTGAAAATGAATACGATTATTCAACATAACCTAGTTATTGAATAGAAAGACAACCCTATATGTGAATACAAATGACTACATGATAAAATATAAATTATAAATATATTTTAAGTATATTTTTTACCTCACCGAACTTTCAACGTTCTGTATTTTTTAATTACTGTCTTTCTTTCAATTTATCAATTTATGTTACTTTTCCATTCTCTCCCTCTCTTTCTATCCATTCACTCATCACGTTCTCCCTCTCTTTCCTCTCCTACTTACTTTCTTCACAATCTTCCTTCCTCCTCTCCTCGTCCTGTTATTATTATTATTATTATTAATTTTTAAGGGCGTTTTAACGGCTAAGGTCATTTCACGCCCTAACATCCCAAACCTTCTATCTTTCTATCGTTTAGCTATATCCCTTCTGAGTGCTATAAAACTCTGACTCCAAACATTCACTCGTAAACTAATTTATCCTATTGCCATCCAAGCTTTAATTTATCCTCTTAAAATTCTTAATTTGGAAGGCCAAATGTATGCAAAAATCACATTTTAAATTACATATAAAATTTATTTCTTTTTTTTTTTTTTTTTTTTTTTTTTTTTTTTTAAATTAGAATTCTGAATTTTTTGTTCCAAAATTTAAACATTTCCTATAGGCTTTTATGTCCAATAATAATAATAATAATGAAGTCAGACTAGCAACAGCCTCAGCATGAGTATAGGCTCATCATCATTTTATTCTTCCATTCAAATATGATAAATAAACTAATTCTACATAACAATATTAAGAAACAAAACACAATAACACTTTTTCTTTATCTTCTTTTTTTTTTGGAGGGAGCTATTTTTCTTATTTAAATTGCGATTTTGGGCATTGCAGTTTATTGCCCCGCAGTTTGTATTTTCTTCCATTTCATTTTTCCGCTCCGGTAGCCACAAAAATTTCTGAAGAAAAGAAATATTGCACGCACAACTTTCATTCAAACATTAACAGGCAAACGTTGAATGGTATAACAATTTTGGAAAAGGCCTAAATCTCATAAATTCCAATAAATTTGAGAAAACTGAAAAGTGCTCTTCGAAAGAAACACTGGGGACCCAGTAACTCCTGTAAATCACTCGAAAGGTTGAGCCTTTGCCTAAAGGGTTGCAAAGTGTCGACCAAAATATGTTTTACTGTCAGAATGATACGTACTCCACTTCGTATGCATCGGGGACAAGTTGGAAGGTTGTTGCCTATTAAAAGCCTATTATGGATTAGCCTGATGTGACCTATTCGCAACCTAGAGAGAATCACAAGTACTTTTCTCTCAAGTTCCTCAGTTGGCCATTTATGGACAACTGGCTTGATTTCTTTCATACTATCTCTACAGACATTCCATCTTGCCGCCCACTTTCGTTTGATAATGATTTTAACATAAACGACTATATTATCTGGGCGGAGAGGAAATTGATCTGTTCTTTGTGGATGGTTTGCAGGGTACCTTGCCTGTTGATCAGCTTTGTCATTTCCAGAAATGCCGACATGACTAGTAACCCAAACGAATACCACATGTTTGTTATGTGTTCTGATTTCATAGAGATATTTGTGAATTTCTAAGATGTATGGGTCAACCGAGAAATTATTTTTGATTGCTTCCAGACCACTTTTCGAATCAGAGCAAATAATGGCATTACAAATTCCTTGCGATTACTTTATAATGCTCAATGATCTTCTGATTGCATGAAGTTCAGCTGTGTATACTCTAGCCTCATTCGATAGAGACTAGCTGAGGTTATACCCATCAGCAAATATCCCACACCCTACACCAATTTCATTTTTAGACCCATCGGTGTAAAAAACTTTATAATTGGAATAGTTATTTAAAATTCGCAAGAATTCTGCCTTGATCATCACAGAAGGTGTTTCCCTTTTGTTCAATAAGGCCAGATCTTCGATAATTGTGGCAGTAGGTAATCACCACACCACGGTGGAATATATAGTAATTTAAAACCTTCAACCGCCGGCAAGGTATTCCCTCCTAATCTGAACATTTCAGTACCACGGATTCCCAAAAGTCTTGTTCTTGTTCTTAGGAAAGAATATATATCTTGGTAAGGGTTACGGAAAACTGAAGGAAATAGAAGATGGAAAGGGTCAGACCAAAGTCTAGCAACAAACCTAAGAATTGTCTCCTCCCTGAAAAGATCCGGAGGAAGGACACCGGCATCATTGCAGAGACTATATCCTCGTCCTGTTATCTTTCTTTCTCTCCCTTTCATTCGCTCTATGGTTTATTTAGTAAATATGAATTATGTGTAAAATTTTTCTGCTTGTTTTGTTGTAATAGTGATCAATGTTTGCTACTGTATACAGCATTATTCATTCCTTAATTCTCTCCCACTATCTCTTTTCTTTCCGTTCTCTTTCTTTCAGCACATAAAATTCTCTGTCTCCCTCCTCTCTCCTCCTATTTTTTCTTTCCTTATGTCTCTCTCACTCTCCTTCACTTTCTCTCCCTCTTATTGTCTTTCTCTCTTTCTGGTTTATTAAATAAATATGGTTTATTTGCAAAGGTTTTGTGCTCGTTTTTGTATTAGATGTATAGATAGATAGATAAATAGATAGATAGAGATAGAGATAGATAGATAGATAGATAGATAGATAGATAGATAGATAGAGAGAGAGAGAGAGAGAGAGAGAGAGAGAGAGAGAGAGAGAGAGAGAGAGAGAGAGAGAGAGTGAGAAAGTAGAAAACTGTGAGAGTGGTATTGTTTATTTAAATTCGTTTGAAGATTGGTGTGCTACGTCAAGTTGATGTGGAATGTAAAAAAACTTTTTAAGTATGCCGACGTCTCGTCATATTTACTGCTTCCTCAAGGAGGGTAATAATTGAAATTTTCAGTCAATTTTACAAGTTTATGCTTGAAGGTTGAAACCTGTTTAACCGAAACTCTGCTTTGTTACGTACTTTGTTATGTACAGAGAATTAATCATACACAAATATAGATTCAACCAAGGGCAGGCGGACTTGTTTATTTAAGTTAGTTCGAGGATCTTTGCTACCATTAAACTTTCCATTCGTTCCTTAACAGCTACTACATACGTGACATATTAAAATTGTAAAAAAAAATAAGATCAACCAATAAAATTAAAAAGATCATTGGAACAAATGTATTCCCAAAATAGAACACCAACTTAAAATAAAATTTTGCGTTCTACGATCTCGTATAAGGTTCAAACCTACTATAGTACGACGGGGAAATCAAGGCACAAGTGGTTCCCTCTTCTCTGACTATTAGTGCAAGGGAAAAGGCTGATCCTCTCCCGTCCAATCTGATCTGTCCTGATGGGCGTTTAGAAGCGAGACAGACAGTCTTACCTAAAATAAAAAGAAAGGTTAGTTGTAATACTCAGGCTATTCAACTGTAGCTCGTTCTAGACAGGCAAAACAAAAGGAAACGACCGAACACAGGTTCACGTACCGCAGACTCTAAATACTCCTTGACATAAAAATGAAATAAAAATAAATGAAATAAAAAGCTTAAATTTGGAAATTTTTTTACAAAAAATCATTCATATTTGTACGTTTTGTTATTATTTATTTTAACGAATAATTGTCAGTATAATATTTTTACTTAATGTGTTACAATTATTTTGAAAAATAAATGAGGTTTAATAGTAAGTAATTTCCCTGAATTGATTGTACATCGTAAAGAGATCGTATAGGATATTTATTTTATAAAAAAATTCACAGACCTATATAATTTAAAATATAAAATAAACAATTTAAAAAAATGGCTGGGGAACATAATTATAGTGACAATTTTTGTTATTGTATTATTTTTTTAGTATTAGAATTATATTTTATGAATTAAGTACTATGTTGTTTTCCGAGCAATTACGGCATGTAATGTATTTCGACCTAAGAAACTATTTCCTTTGGATTCAATAACCATCTTACACAATGGGCCCAGCACGGCTGTTTCTTTCAACAGTTTCTTTCCACCCGCTACCGTGTCTCCCAGTGGAAAAATCAGCCGTAAAGTTGGGGGAGAAAAGAGAATCTCTCAAGCGGGCAACAACTTTTTACGAGATAAAAAGACTATTAAACGAGGACGTAAAACCAACTTTTCACAATTTAAATTTACGGTATGTCTTTATTGAATGGGCTTCTACGCTCTTGGCCTCATAGATTGCAACGGTTTTTGGTCATGAGTTAATACCCGTGTTATTTACTGTTCTATTCTCACTATATTGTGCAATTGACATTGGCAGAACAACGTTGGATAATTTGTGTAATAATACTAAAAAATATCTTATTAAAAATCTGTTCCTCATATCATCTAATGTTCATCTGCCATTCTGTCAAAACAGTTAGGGTTTGTTTGTATTTAACAAAACATTAAATTTAATATAACAAAGTGAAATATTCAATACAAATAATTATCTTTGATTAATTACGCAAAAGCAGTGAAATACTTCATTCCCAGATTCCCAACAAATGTAATTAATAAAATTAATTGGCTATATTTGTTTGTAAGCGTACAATAAAATTGAAATTATATATAATTTTTAATGATATAACTGTAACATAATATTAATAACGTGTGGTGATTAGTGACCATTAGTCGATGATTATTCAGAAATCGTGATGTACGGTCTGGTGTGATGTAGGTTTCAGAAAAACATTTTCTTTATCGTGCCAACGTTTCAATCTTTACTGAGATCATCTTCACGGCCATTCAATCAAAAAATGAGATCAAAAAGTGAGTACAAATACTTCGATTGAATATAAAATATATTTTTTGCATTGTAAATTCACTTCTTTCCACATCCTAATTGTATTTGTTAAATTCAAACAATGTTTGTAAAACCCAGGCCCTGAAGATGATTTCAATAAAGATCGAAACTTATTTATGTAGAAATCGTGAGATGCGGTCTGGTGTGATGCAGGTTTCAGAAAAACATTTTCTTTATCGTGCCAACGTTTCGATCTTTATTGAGATCATCTTCAAGGCCTGAGATTTACAAACATTGTTTACATTTAACAAATACATGTAGGATGTGGAAAGAAGTGAATTTACAATGCAAAAAATATATTTTTTATATTCAATCAAAGTATTTCTACTCACTCAAAGTGTTTGTCTTCTGTGTAATTGTGCCACTCTTGCGTGTCGTAGATCCTATTTACCCCTGTCTATATAATCCTGAAAGGACAATCTGGCCGAAATATTACCAACACATTGTTCCCCTTTGTCGGCTTATTTCACTTCAAATAAGCCGACGCCTTTCACAAAATTGTCTTTTATATACCGACTTCCTTCCCCACCCCTTCAACACCAAACATATATAAACATAAAACAGCAAAATCTCACTGGCGCTCTCGACACGACACGCAAGGATGGCACAATTACACAGAAGACAAACACTTTGAGTGAATAGAAATACTTTGATTGAATATATAAAATATATTTTGCATTGTATAAATTCACTTTTCCACATCCTAAATGTATTTGTTAAATGTAAACAATGTTTGTAAATACCAGGCCCTGAAGATGATCTCAATAAAGATCGAAACGTTGGCACGATAAAGAAAATGTTTTCTGAAACCTACATCAAACCAGACCGCATCTCACCATTTCTGAATAATCAATAATAATAACAACCGTAATTTTACATTTCTTAATTTTTATATGATTTGAGTTATTGACCCATTCAAAAATTATTGGAAAAGACATTTTAAACCGTTTTAATTTCACCGAAAAATTTTTAAAATGAAAAAGCGAATCAGAACAGAAATTGAAATGGATTAGAAAGAGATACCTGCATAAAACGTGTCTTTATACATTTTTTCAGTTTTCAAAGAGACAATAAACCAAGAAACGACTAGATAATTGTTCAGAATTACAACCAGCATATGTATTTTCTTTTTATTTCGGAAAATAACACAGAAAAACAAAAACATCCCAAGTGGCCATCAATCCAAATTCAACTGTCCAAATCGTGGCTATTTGCTGTCAACCGTATTTGTGGCTTGTGGTCACGTTTTGGCTAAAAAAAGAAAAAAAGGTTCTACGGTGAATTGGGCCGACCTGTTGGCCTGGATCATTCTGTGGATTTACAGGATTTACAAGACTTGCCTGAGTAATCCCTCGAAAAGGGCACTTCTATTAATAAACTCTCGCCTATGGCAATGTAAATTCAGACATCGACCCAAATGACGTTTGATACCTTGTGCCGGATTGCGTGGATGAGATTATATCACGCGCAAATAGCTCAATTCCTAGAAAAAAGACAAATTACAATAGTCGGTCAGTAAAGTTAAAAAAACACTTTTTTTTAAAATAGCCAAAAACACTTGTCACTAATACTTTTGTACACTACTTCTGATACTTTTTTCATGTGAAACTCCTAGATGAGTGACAGTGGATAGCTTTTTTTAATCAACAATTTCATTACAAACTTTTTGAGATTTGTTGAATGAGTTTGATTTCGTATGTCTTTCATCGTGATCTTCTTTCAAGAATTTTTGGTGATTTTTGTTACTGGTTCCTATTAATACATAGACATTAGTGATATATTTTTGAAGAACTCCAGTACAATATCTTTTAAAATAAATTTTATGATCACGAATTCAGTTCAGGCAATTCCAATCACCTTTTTTCATCTAATAGTATTTCGGCCTACACTAATAATTGTTTGCAAGCAGCTGCAGACAGGTTATTGAAATTCGTTATAAAAAAATTAAACTACTGAAGTTTTTCCGTAAAATAAAACCAATGTGCTTGGGTATTTTTTTAGTTCATTCAGATTCTTTAACTTGCTCTGATCTGTGTTTACAAAAACGTGTTATCGGTGACCTTGGCTATTGAAGTGGAATCTGTGAAGAATATCAATGGGGCAGAGTATGAACAGAGAAGGAGAAGAGAAAACTAAATGGCCTTGAGCCCCATGAATGACAAAAAGTACAAAAATTGGTATAATTCCTATCAAAATTAATAAAAAATAATAACCAAAAAATTAATGAAATGTTATAAATTAAATAAGAGGGGAGGGGCATCGGTGGCTGAAGCGGGTTAGCGTTGGCCGGCGCTTATCACTGCAAGGTAAAGGTCCCGGGTTCGAATCAAGCGGCCCGAATTCGAACCCGACATACTTACGAATGGGCTTTTTTTTTTCAAAAACACCGACACTCTGAGGGATGATAATACCTCTGCTTTTGCGAACCCTTGTAAAAAAATAAGAGGTGAAAAATAATAGAAAATACAAGTACTAAAAAACAACAGAAAATTTACCAATAAAGCAGTATACCGTTTGTCATTTCTGTAATCAAAGAAACTTTCATAAGAAACCTTTATCTGAGAAAATAAAATGTCAATACAATCAACTAATTTTAATAATACTTAATAATCCCCTACCAGCACTGCTAACTTGCGGTTAACATGCAAAAGGCCAGAAGACATCTACGATAAGGTTAGAAACTAATTAGACTTTTGGTGAGCTATAATGTAATGCCTTTCATACAGGAAGGCTTGACGTCACAATCGGGGACTTCGTGTTAGAAATACACTTTTGTCATATAATTTTCAAACAACAGTCAATCATTCGAATCCAGAACTTGGCAAATATGAATCAATATGAAAAATCGAAATCAATCTATAATTTGTGGAGTAGGTCAATTCTTTTTAAATACGATTGAACTATGCTATATGCAAATGGTAAGTTATATTACAAACGGTTAAGTTATGTGTAAACATTTAAATGTTTGTGGAGGATAAAAATACGCTCTAGGGAAAAGTGATTATTTCCTGTTGGTTTTTCTTGATATATTTGTGATTTTATTGGCTACCGGAATTAAATTTTCATTCTGCCAATGCCGCCGGATGAAAAAGGTGGGCACGGCGGAAAGCCAATATGTACTCCCGATCACGCAACAGGAGTGACATCTTTCAGCCGTGTCTCGTAAAATTGGTAGGCCGGCTCTAAATTCTTCTTTCCCGGTGTTCGCGAAGGCCGCATTAGCATAGCGAACCTTTCTACAAAGGGGTGAGTCCACGAATCGATTCTACCGTCCTGAAGGATGGGTAGGATGGCGCCTTAGTAAATCTAATGGAAACAGAGGTAACCCTTCGGGAACCGGAACGGGGGGGTCTCCGAGAGGAGATGGCGTGAGTGGTTCTCGCTTCCTGGGGGTGGGTAACCCCTCTGACAAATGTCACTTGGATATTGTATGTACCCTTAACCTAGAGAATACGATTAGTTTTGACTTTGTCTCTTCAACAACCTCCCTTTTCCTTCCGGCACGGCATTTTACAGAATATTGATTTTGAACGTTTTTAATTGATCACAATCAATCTATTCTGAATATAAAATCTATACCAATTTTCCACATATTTCCTTCTACGTAGAACCATTTTTTTATAATTCACCCGTGTCTCGTAAAATTGGTAAGTACTCTAAATTATTTTTCCCCGCGCATTGATAGATAGCCAAAGTGACAAGAGAGTGAGAGAAAGATAAAGAAAGACAAGCTGACATACAAAGGGACAGATAGATATATAGAGATTCAGGCTGCTATGCAGAAAATAATAATTTTCATTAGAATTTTTAATAATATTTCATTATTCATTGTCATTTTTAATTGTTTGCTTAAATTTTTCTAAAGTAATTACCTATTAGGAACGCTGTATTTACTAAAAATATAGCCAACAATGGAAAAGTCAATAAAACTACGATTTTTGCATTATTAAAACTTATCTGTCTTGTTTACAATTCTGAATGCTTAATTTGTCATGTATTTAAATTTTAATTGTTTTATTTGTATTTAATAAAAACCCGTTAAAGTTTTTTTTAAGGTAAAAAAATGAAGTCCCCATAAGATAATGAAAAAAATGAAGAAGAAGAAATGGAGATAGAGAAAGAAAAAAAGAGAGAGAGAGTCAGAAGGAAGGGAGAGGGAGAGGAGAGAGAGAAAAAGAGAGATAAAGAGACAGAGAGAGTGGGTGAGAGAGAAAGAGAGTGAGAAAGACACAAACTGACAGACAGGGAAAATAGATAGACAGAGATTGATATATAGAAAAAGAGAATGGAATATGTGATTGATAGTTACATAGATAGATAGATAGAAAGATAGATAGATAGATAAATAGATAGATAGAGAAAGAGAAAGTGAGAGAGAGAGAGCGAGAGAGAGAGACAAAGATTGACATACCAAGGGACAGATATATAGAGAGAGAGGTATATAGAGAGTACAGATAGAGATATCACATAGTTAGATAGGTAGAGAGAAAGAGAAAGAGAGAGGGAGAGAGAACGACAGATAAATAGAGTGAGTGATAGAAACAGAATAATTGACAACTGTAACCAATAACTTGACATTCATTGGAGAATAATGATAATACGAGTGAATTCGTAATTCGGAATATACCGGAATAAGGCATTTTCCGATTTTAACAGATATTAATTGAATTAATCATTTTTCGTCTTTTATCGTTTGAACATACAACAACCAGTGGCCGAAAAACGTTCAATTTAAATTATTGCAAATGAAATTTATAAAGAATTTGTGACATTACGTTATTTAGTGATTATTCCATTTGCCATGTACAATTTATTTAATTTAAATAACACCACCGAAGCGAACATTATCTGGGTTTAAAGGCTTAATCTAAATAAATCAGCATAGCAAATAGACGGCGAAGATTAACCGTCATCAGATCATCAATTTGAATTTTTTTATAGGAAGGAATCAGCGAAAAGTCCAAAACCGTGCATTTTTCAAATTGTTGAAATCTCCATGATTATTAAAACATAGTAATTTAAGATGTTGAGTGTTAACCATTCTTGCTTCACTTTACGTATGAAGTAAAAAATTTAATACCTCAGGTACAACGGATCACGGAATGTTTTACCGAGTTATAAAATCTTTTCGCTACTGTTTTAAAAACAAGACCTGTACCCGTAGTCGTTTTAATGGCCATTAAGGTGTGAGCGGCCTAAGCGGGGCTACTTTTATCAAAGCTCTGAAGACAAAGTATCCGATTCAATAATAAAACGCTTTATTATTCTGGAGGGAGGCATTGGACGGTAAAAAATAGACTTTTAGTCGAAAATAAAGGAGACGGCCGCTCGATTTGGCCGATACATCGATATCGAACAGCCGGATCCTATATAAATGTTCCGGGTCACATGTGTAATGGTCCGACCTGTCGCAGATTTATAGGTAACGTTCAAAACTCTACCCGCCAATTTATCTGAGTGTAGAGAAGGTGATCCAGGGCTGAACCAGTCTTTCTCTAATGAATCCTTTATACTCTGAGCTATTCTCAACCCTTGTAAAACTAATTTCACTCCCCGTGAAAAAAATCTGGCACAACCCCAATTTTATGTTGATGAAAATTTATTTATGCTCTTATATTGCAAATCGAGGTCTCGTATTTTCTCCATGTCGCTACAAAAATTAAAAATATTGAAAGTCAAGAAGAAAATTTGATTAGGGGGTCTGCGTGGGTGTTGCTAGACTAAACCCGCACGACCTAGCAGCGTTTACGGTATGATATAATCCATTCCCTTACACAATTTACTATATTTTTAAAAAATGTATTCCTATTCACGTATAAACATTCGTCATATGCATATAACATGAGAGTGTATAATATACCCCATAATTTAACTATTAATTAATTAATTTTTTTAAATGTTATTTGATTGACGACAGGGTTATTATAATTTTAATAATGTGGTAACTTACAACTCAATCATTTGCAATGTTCTACATCCAAATTTAATAAATAATCTAACTAAAAGTTTGATTCTACATATCTTAAATTTTGATTTTGTAAACAAAAAAATTTTTATTTCTTAAATTTTGGAAAGAGAACATATTATTAACTATTACTTACATTTCAATGTTTAAGCAAAGTATGGCATATAATACACATAAATCCAGGGTCGTTTTTAAGATATCCGTTTTAAGATATTAGTTTTAATAAAAGATTATTTTTAACAGAATCTAATATGTAATTAACTAATGAAATACGAAAATAAAATAAAAACAAAGAGAAAGAGAGAGAACGAGCGAGAGAGAGAGAGAGAGAGAGAGAGAGAGAGAGAGAGAATGTGAGAAATAAAGAAAGAGAGAGTGAGAAAGACAGACAGAGAGAGAGAGAGAGAGAGAGAGAGAGAGAGAGAGAGAGAGAGAGAGAGAGAGAGAATGTGAGAAAGGAAGAAAGAGAGATTGAGAAAGAAAGGAAGAAAAGGGAGAGAGAGAGAGAGTGATAGCAGAAACTCGTAATGTCTTAATNAAAATTTGTATTTCTTAAATTTTGGAAAGAGAACATATTATTAACTATTACTTACATTTCAATGTTTAAGCAAAGTATGGCATATAATACACATAAATCCAGGGTCGTTTTTAAGATATCCGTTTTAAGATATTAGTTTTAATAAAAGATTATTTTTAACAGAATCTAATATGTAATTAACTAATGAAATACGAAAATAAAATAAAAACAAAGAGAAAGAGAGAGAACGAGCGAGAGAGAGAGAGAGAGAGAGAGAGAGAGAGAGAGAGAATGTGAGAAATAAAGAAAGAGAGAGTGAGAAAGAGAGAGAGAGAGAGAGAGAGAGAGAGAGAGAGAGAGAGAGTGAGAGAGAGAGAGAGAGAATGTGAGAAAGGAAGAAAGAGAGATTGAGAAAGAAAGGAAGAAAAGGGAGAGAGAGAGAGAGTGATAGCAGAAACTCGTAATGTCTTAATGAATATTTTAAAATATCGTATAATAAATAATCCTATTAAAGTACACACTAAAAAGAATAGAAACAGGTCAACATTGGAATTTAATTAAAATTTTGTATTTCATTAATAAAATCTGGAAACAGAAAAAAAAACGAAGCCTAAGTAAGTGAAGTAGTGTGTGAAAAGTTGCTGGTTTTATAAAAATTCGCAGGAAGACAACACGATTCTGTAGCGATATCAAACTTGACATTGTCAATATCGTTTAATAAAAGATGAACAATTTACGTGAGAACATTGTCATTAGTTTGTCTCTTTCGAAATACTCGGCCTTAAAATTTTACCAAGAATAATAACTGTTTTTACAGTTTTGAAACAGACGATAAAATTTGTCAACTACCGGCATAATCGAAAACATGATTTTTTTAAAAAGTACTCCTGGTGTAAGTAGGTCAAGCAATAAACAAATATCACTAAGTTATACAAGAACGTTTTGCAACAGATATGTCGCATATGTAAACATTGAACCGTTCTATTAATAAATTATGTTACAATGTGTTAGAAATTTCTAAAAATATAAAGAGTGCAGCCTTAAGTGATGAACAAAATTATATTCTACTAAATCACCGGTTGTTTTGTAGTGATCGGATGTTTAATAATTTGTTGGATTCGTGAGGTGCGGTCAAGAATCCAAGAAAATATAATGTTACATTCCATCGAAATTATGTTCTTACATGTGTTTAATTATTTTTTCATAAATAACAGTTTGTTATATATTCACTTTGAGATACAGTAATCATAATTTTCAATGAATTAAGTTTTTAATTTGAGATAAAAAGTCAGTGTCACGAGCGGGATTCGAACCCACGACCTGAGGCTTGATATCGCTACTCTACCACTTGAGCTATAGTGACTTCGATTCCCTCGGGCACTAACTTCCCATCTCAACCCCACCTTTTGAGTTTTCCCTCCTTTTTGCCATTTTTCAAATNCAAGTGGTAGAGCAGCGGCGTATCTAGCCGAAGATCGTGGGTTCGAATCCCGCTCGTGCCATTGACTTTTTTATCTCAACTAAAAACCTTAATTAATAGTAATCTTCATGTTCACAATTCTTAAGTAAATCAGTTATTAAAAATGAGGATTAACAAATTCCCTCCTTTTTGCCATTTTTCAAATGTCGTGTTGGATTCTCGGCGACAAATGAGATGGCCACGGAGAGCTTTACTGAAGTGTACTTCAATTTAATCAATTAAATTCACTATTCTTCGTGGTCCGCTTGACCAATTAATAACATTCAATTAATTAAGGTTTTTAAGTTGAGATAAAAAGTCAGTGTCAAGAGCGGGATTCCAGCCCACGACCTTCGGCTTGATACGCCGCTACTCTACTACTTGATGGGTTCGTTGGTTCGAATCCCGCTCGTGACACTGACATTTTATCTCAACTTAAAAACCATAATTAATTGCATGTTATTAATTGGTCAAGCGGATCACGAAAAATAGTGAATTTAATTGATTAAAATGATTTACACTTCA
The DNA here is from genome assembly GCF_000648675.2 of Cimex lectularius. NCBI lineage: Eukaryota > Metazoa > Arthropoda > Insecta > Hemiptera > Cimicidae > Cimex > Cimex lectularius. Next base: position 3,277,306 of record NW_019392673.1, on the reverse strand, counting down.
CTAAAGCTCTCCGTTGCCATTTCATTTGTCGCCGAGAATCGAACAGATTACACATTTGAAAAATGGCAAAAAGGAGGGAACATTCAAAAGTTGGGGTTGAGATGGGAAGTTAGTGCGCTAGGGGATCGAAGTCACGATAGCTCAAGTGGTAAAGCAGCGGCGTATCTAGCCGAAGATCGTGGGTTTGAATCCCGCTCGTTACACTGACTTTTTTATCTCAACTAAAAACCATAATTAATTGTAATATATATTAATTGGTCAAGTGGACCACGAAATTAGTGAATTTAATGAATTTAAATGAAGTATACTTCACTTAAGCTTTCCGTTGCCATTTCATTTGTCGCCGAGAATCGAACAGATTACACATATGAAAAATGGCAAAAAGGAGGGAAAGTTCAAAAGTTGGGGTTGAGATGGGAAGTTGTTAGTGCGCGAGGGAATCGCAGTCACGATAGCTCAAGTGGTAGAGTAGCGGCGCATCAAGCCGAAGGTCGTGGGTTCGAATCCCCCTCGTGACACTGACTTTTTATCTCAACTTAAAAACCTTTATTAATTGAATGTTATTAATTGGTCAAGCGGACCACGAAAAATAGCGAAAGTAATCATAATATTGCACAGTTGATCTATATTTTGGAATGACCAAAAAATCTCGACTTTCGTTGGAAACACTGATCTGATCGTTATGTAATGTTTGATAGGCCATCTAGATAAGAGATTTCGTTTAAGCAGGCCGATCGTGAAACCGTGATCCTACACGGTGTGTGAGCGTTGTTGCATAAACTCGTAATTTTGCTCAAATTGAAATTTTAGGATCATGAAATCTTTTACAAATATGTTCTATGAACTTATTATGTACAATATTTATTTCAGATATATAAACAATTACATTGTTTTGATTTTTCAATACAACAAAATACGGCGTAAGTTTAAATGTAAAATTTCTTTTACAAGTATTTATGTTTTAAATGTTAACATGTAATTCATGGACAATTTAATAAGACATTATTATTTTTTCTCGTGTTTTCATGAAATAGCATTAAACGTAAACAAAAGAACTACTTTATTTTAAGTTTTTGGAAAAATTATAACATTATATTGAAAAATTAGCTGTAAAACAATTTATATATACACATACCAAAACCGAATTTACGACCACTCGACATTTTAGAGCATCTGACACAAAAATTTCCCAGTAACGCTGGCCCAAAACAACAAGTTGATCAATCTCTTCTCCGAAAGCACAGACATTCTGAAGGAAATTTATAAATCGGCTTAAATATTACCAGCTTATGTCATAAGGCAATTCTTGCGAGAACATTGCCTCCACTGCTTTTTCGTGCATTTGAATAAGCTACGTCCATGAAAGAGATAAACATGAAGATAAGATTTATTTCAAATCATTTAAAATCCTCCATATTTTGTAAGAGGATCATCGAAGGATATGCTTTCCTAGTCAGACAGCCTTTTTGGAATAAAAATTATAATTTCAATTTTTTATTTTTTAATAGTTTTATGAATTTTGTATGTAATGCGTATTCTTTTGTTCGGTGGGGAGGGGAAATGTTGCGTGAAAAAAGTGCCAGGGGCGACGGTGGGAATCGAACTCACGACCGCCGGGTTAATCACGCTGACCACACGGCTACCGCGGTCCCCTATGAAAAAACACATAAATAAACAGATAAAGACTAGCTTATGAACATAGAACTAGTGATATACCTGTATTAAACTAAAAACACTGCTAAACCTACCTCCAGTAGAAATATTTATATAAGGAGAAGCGAGTAAAAACTCATTTAGTTTCCACAAACAATTAAACTAGATGGGAACTTTGAACACACAACATTAATTAATAAAATCAGGCACCCATTCTTAAAAATAAAGACTGAATACTTGACCCACACTTAATGACACTCTTTCCTAAACTTCCTCTCTTCCGAAAAAGTCTCACCAGACTACAAAGACGAAGAAGAATTCAGGAGAGCATCAGATACAATGATATGGTATACAAATGGCCCCAAAACAAATGAAGGAACCGTTTCAGGCGATTTTTGTTCAATTCCAAAACATGAGCAATCAAACTCATTAGGGAAGTCTTTCGGTCTCGGTCTTTCAAGTTGAAACACATGCCACAGCGCATGCGTCTTAGAAAATTTTAAAATACGTTACACTGGTAAAAATTCTTCATAAGATCGGTTAGCCAAACAGTTATTTAAGAATTATCATGTAAAAACAGCATATTAAAAGTAGGCAGTGAATTCATTCAAAATCTTCAAATACTGGGCAACAAGACAACCTGATGTTATATTGGGTACCAGGGAATTATAGGTAACAAAAAAGCAGGCATGCTGCAAGAGGAGGATCTGCAAGACCATACATTGATGTTGAAACTATACTTAATATAAAAAACAAAAAACAGAATCCTTCATCACAGAATGGATCCAAAAAAGGTAAAATAAGACATGGAAAAACTCTAGAAGTGCTATTTGCAATAACTTATGTTTAAACAACCCTCACCAAGACTGGCAAACCCATTGCTACTTTCTAGAGAAGAAACAAGACTACTAGCCGATCACTGGCATCTGAGAAAACATCTGCAGAACAAGGGAATATTCAAAGTTGACGCCATTTGTAGGTTTTGCATTGAAGAAGAAAAACGTCACCCATATCATCTTCGAATATGAAGCAACTGCGCAAAGAAGAGGTAACCTGAGATACAAAAAAGACCAAAAAAAATCTATAAACAAAACTGGCTATAAAACTAGAAAATGATAATTTCACAGAAGTAAACACTTAATGATCGGCTTAAGAGCTGGTGCAAGTTGGGTGGATGTTCTAACTTTCGTTAGATAAGGAAACCGTTTCAGCTGAAACATGTTAAAAGGATGGAAAAAATGACCGTTAAAGCGTATTTTTGGCACAGGGCACAGGGTGGAGAAAAATAAATTTAAAAAATAACCGGCATAAGGCCTCAGTTATGTTGACGTAAAAAACGATCTGGTACAAATTAAAGACCGAAGTATGAAATGAAATGCACCAAAAAAGATAATAAAATTCTTGTAAGGCTATCAATATAATTATGATAACGGAATTTCTTCTATGTCAATCAATTTGTCTTTGATTTCAAAGTAGTCATATACAATTCAACGCATTTTGTGTTGGAAATTCGAGTTGAGGCAATCCGTGCAACAACGCGACCATCGGAGGGATAAAAATTTTCGATGTGGTTTCTGGAAAATTCAGTATAAAAATTAAGGCTGTAAAAAAAAGGAGTTAAAATACAAAACATAAATATCGCATTTATTATATTTATAATAAATATATTTATTATTAACACATACATATAAATATATTGATAGTTAATGTATCGTGATTTAGTTTTAAAGGAATTTATTAATGTTGTCAATTTACTTTTATCTGTTTACGGTAGTTAGCTGCTATGCTATTTTACACATCTAATATAAATGTGATAGATTATAATTACCAAAACCATTTTCTGCCGCAGGGGCTGCATTTTTTGATGTGCCTAATATTTTCAAAAAAGGTATCACTAAAAAAAATTTTCATTTGTATCGGTAATCTAACGTAGTTTACAATTGTTAGTCAGTTAAATTTTTATTAACATAGACTTAAACTATTAAAAGAATCACATTAGATAATTGTGGTCAATGGTTCCACACATTGGATCATTATTAAGCTTAATTCTTTCCGATGATACTATCTTAACAATAATTTAAGAATATTGATCTTGTTTTGTTTAACGCTTGTCCGATACAGTGGTCCGCATTAATTTTTCTCATACAGATGTTTTCGCTTATGAAAAAAATGTAGTCAATTCCAGGCCCGCACATAAAACAACAAGGGTAGGTTTTAATTAATTTTTATATAAATTGCTCTTTTGGGATGTTAAGTTTTTATTTTTTCAATTTTTCCATCTGTGTATTCAGTAGTAATAATTGACCGTATTAATTACTTCAATTAATTATACTTTTTAGATAAGGTTTGGTCGAGATGAAAATTCAGTGTCACGATGAAGAGTTGGTGTCCGAATGGATGAAAATTGCGATAGTTCAAGTGGCTACAGCAGTGGCGCATTTAGCCGAAGGTCGTGGGTTCGAATTCTCCGCAATGGAGACCTGTTTTTTCATCTTAACCATGACCTTAGATAGGAGTTCAAACCTGAGACTGTATAATAACGAATAGTTTCTTAAAATTAAAAACAAAAATGTTGGTGGAAATAAGTTTTTTTGTTTATATTAAGAATACTATATATTTTCATATATAGTTAGGTTGAATGTTCATACAAAAATGGTTACAAAAATATTTTAATAATTTTTAAAAATGGTTTAATATAGCATTACGCTTTTAAAAGGAAGACGTAGAGAATTTTAATTTTGTAACTAGTTACTATAAATAGATTATTGTTTCTGTTGCTGAACTAATGAACGTTTACATAAATTCACTAATTTCGTGGTCCGCTTGACCAATTAAATCATTACAATTAATTAAGGTTTTTAGTTGACATGAAAAAAGCTAATGGCACGAGCGGGATTCGAACCCACGATCTTCGGCTAGATACGCCGCTGCTCTACCACTTGAGCTTTCGTGACCTCGATCCACTCGGACATCAACTTCCTATCTCAACGCCACCTTATGAGTTTTCCCTCCTTTTTACCATTTTTCAAACTGAAAACTCATAAGGTGGGGTTGAGATAGGACGTTGATGTCCCAGTGGAAGGTTACGAAAGCTCAAGTGGAAGAGCAGCGGCGTATCTAGCCGAAGATCGTGGGTTCGAATCCCGCTCGTGCCATTAGCTTTTTTCATCTCAACTAAAAACCTTAATTAATTGTAATGATTTAATTGGTCAAGCGGACCACGAAATTAGTGAATTTAAAGAATTAATATGAAGTACACTTCACTAAAGCTCTCCGTGGTCATTTTAGTTGTCGTTGAGAATCCAAACCGATTACACGACATTTGAAAAATGGCAAATAGGAGGTAAAACTCATAAGGTGGCATTGAGATAGGAAGTTGATGTCCGAGTGGATCGAGGTCACGATAGTTCAAGTGGTAGAGCAGCGGCGTATCTAGCCGAAGTTCGTGGGTTCAAATCCCGCTCGTGCCATTAGCTTTTTTTCATCTCAACTAAAAACCTTAACTAGTTTACATAAATATTTACTTTTCGATTAGCACTCGTTATAACGTTTATGGCTGCGTTTCGATTAAAATATCGTTTAATAAAGCGGAAATTTTTTTATGGTTATTTTCTGATATTTATTCGGTTGATGTACAAAAACGTAATGTGATTATCAATTAGTATCAATTTAATACTGTAAATGTGAAATTAATTAACTAAATATTAAATTACTCAATCAATAATACATACTTTTTCTGAAATAAAGCTCGCTCAAGTGGTAGAGCCGCAGGGTATTTAGCCGAAAGTCGTGGGTTCGAATCCGGCCTGTGACAAAAATTTACATTTCAAAAAAATTGTGTGTAATTAACTGAGTAATTATATAACTAAGCATAAGCTAATACAAATAATTAAAAAGTTAGTATAAATATTAAATATTAAATTCATGTTAAATAGAAATTTTTTCTGAAGTAGAATATTTAGAATTGGGAAAAAGAAAACACTAAAACCACACTTATATCAAAATTTGATATGGATTTAATCCAATATTTGTCAAATTTATTATTTTATAATTGATTCTTAAGCATGGATACAATTTTTAACCTTTTTAAAAGACAATTGGTGAGAAGTTTATTATTGAGAATGACCATCCAGGACAAAACTGAGTTATAAAATGATGCGGAAGGGACGGTCAAGGAGGCCAGTAATGAAGAACGTGCCAAGTGTTATTGAGATCCTGTGGAAGACAACGGACCGGGGCGGCCTCGCTCACAAACCGAAATGCTTGACACCTCTTAAGAACCGGAAAGCTTTTTGATAGAAAAAGCACCCCCTCACCCTCGACGATTAATCTAAACTGCCCACGCCTCTCCAGCTCGGAAATGAAAATGCCCTTTACCCCTCTTTTTATAGCGAGAGAGTGGTAAAATGGTTGAAAATCCATTTAGAAAATGTTTTTAAAAAACCGTCTATTTTATTAACTTTGTTGCCAAAATAACGAGAAAACAAAAATAAAATTCTTTTAAAACTACCTGACACGTAAGTTAAGTCGAGAAATCGTGTAATAACTGGAAGGTAAATAGAAAAGCACAAAAATCACATGGAATTGTGATTATTCGGAGATATGTTTAAAAAAAAAGATTTTCTTTACCGTGCCAACGTTTCGATCTTTATTGAGATCCTCATCAGGGCCTGGGATTTATAAACATTGGTTAAATTTTACAAATACATGTAGAATGTGAAAAAACATCGTGTTGAGAGTGCAGATGAGATATTGATGTATTTTGTTTATATATGTTGGATTTTGAAGGGGTGGGGAAGGAAGTCGGGATAGAAAGACATTTTTATTTGAGAATTCGGCTTATTTGAGGCTTTTGAAAGGAGCCGACAATGGGAAAAAACGTGGGTAATGGTTCGGCCTGATTATCCTTTCAGTATTATACAATTCAACATGAACACCATCCACTATTATTAATAATACTACATCAAATCTATCAAAAACTGACAAACCAACATTCATTTATGGCCTATCACATAAATTAAACACATTTCCCTTTTCAGATAACTTTAAAATTGCTTTCAACAATTATAAAACGATTCACACACTTTTTTACAAAATTAAAGATCCCACACGAGTAACAAGTAAATCTTAAAACAATACACTTTTATACTTTACAAATAAATCTTAATTTACAAAATCAATTGTTTAAATTGCCCGGCACCTTACATCGATATTACATCTCAATATCTGGACAAGAGAGTAAAGCAACATATCTATGATTGAAAAAAACCCAAGCAAAATCCTACAGCATTGGCTACCCACCATTTTGAACATAAACACTATTTTGACTTCAAAATCCAAAAATATTACATACAGAACAAAACAAATATAAACGTAAATTTTTAAATGGTTTACATCTACAGAGATAAACACAGCATCAATTACAGAACAGACACATGTAAACTGTCGCAACTACGCCAATAGTATTAATCAAATTCAATATCAATAACATTCATATATCCTCACATCACACAAAACATACATTGTAACATATAAAACAATCATCACATTCCACTCATAAAATATTTCTTCATAGTCGAATTCTTCGACAATTTGACTTTCTATATTTGGTATCCCAGTTCCTTCTGACGAAAATCAGGGAATCGATTGTACTCTATGTTTGGAGCAAAAAATGCTCAGGGGAAAATTTTTGGAAAGTTCGCTATTTTTAAGATATTTGTCAATTTAGGTTTTTTCAACTTTTCACTACCTTACCACATAAAAACGCTTACAACTTCCAAAATGTTGAGACTACAACAAATCCAATTACAGCATTTGAAATAACGCTAAATTTGCTGTAAGATATTTCTTTTCAATAATCTGAATGACATAAAATGTTAGCCAATATCAGTTGGAACATGTCAAAAGTACAAAATTTAAAATTAATTAAGGTTTTTAGTTGAGATGAAAAAAACGAAATGAATCCGATTACACGGCATTTGAAAAATGGCAAAAAGGAGGGAAAACTTATAAGGTAGGGTTGAGATAGGAAGTTGATGTCCGAGTGGATCGAGGTCACGATAGCTCAAGTGGTAGAGCAGCGGCGTATCTAGCCGAAGATCATGGGTTCGAATCACGCTCGTGCCATTAGCTTTTTTCATCTCAACTAAAAACTTTAATTAATTGTAATGTATTAATTGGTCAAGCGGACCATGAAATTAGTGAATTTAAAATATTTAAAATTTTGGTCATGATTGCACGTTCTATTGTTACAAAAAAATTACCTACAACTTGTCAAATTTCACAAAACCTTCTTCATCTAATACGCTTTACGTTGGCATATCCAGGTTTTTAAATAACGTTCTAGTAGAGTTGAAAATAACAATTGAAAGTTCGAAAACGTGAGCTAAGGTAAATTTGAAGGGGGGGGGGTAGAAATTCAGAATGTAAGTTATGCATTCGAGAAGAGGGAAACACTTAGAGCATTTCCTCTGAAAAGTTCCTCCTTTGTTGTTAGGTGCTTGCTACAAGAAGAACCATTGCATTTTATTTTATGAAGCTTTCTGGTATGGTTTTTGTGAGATTACAAATGTGTCATTTTTATTTTACAAAGCGAGTTCTAATTGATTTATTTCTACCCCCCCCCCTTAAATTTACCTTAGCTCACGTTTTCGAACATTCAATTGTTATTTTTCAACTCTACTAGAACGTTATTTAAAAACCTGGATATATCAACGTAAAGCATATTAGATGAAGAAGTTTTTGTAAAATTTGACAAGTTGTAGGTATTTTTTTGTAACCTCAGTAGAACGTGCAATCATGATCAAAATTTTAAGTTTTGTAATTTTGACATGTTCCAACTGGTATTGGCTAACATTTTGTGTCATTCAGATGATTGCAAATAGAAATATCTTACAGCAAATTTAGCGTTCTTTTCAATGGTGTAATTGGATTTGTTGTATTCTCAACATTTTGGAATTTGTAAGCGTTTTTATGTGGTAAGGTAGTGAAAAGTTGAAAAAACCTAAATTGACGAATATCTTCATAATAGAGAACTTTCCAAAAATTTTCTCCTAAGCATTTTTTGCTCCAAACGAAGAGTAGAATTCATCAGAAGGAACTGAGACACTCTGTATAATCCTAAGGATCTTAGGAAATTATCTTGACAAAACTAAAAGATTAATCGAACTTGATGATCGGAGAATAAAATTAATGAAACTAAATCCATCGTCATCCCTTTATCCACCGGAATTCCACATGTATTAAAATTTATTTCTTCGGAACAACCATTCCATCCTCTCATATGGTGTGCTGCCCTGAAAAGTATGTAGACAAATGATAAACCGCGCGCGACTAAAATAACAGGAACTAAGGAAGTACAAATTACTCTTTGGTTAATTGACCAAACATCTAACTTGCATAACACTAAAAAAACTATCTTTTAAAAGTCATTTCTGAGCCTGCAATAGGGACATAAAAATGAAGTTTGGGGTTCAACAAAACAATTCATTACCTATAAAATCCAATCAATTTAATCAATATACTGCGAAAAATAATAAACCCTATTTTCTACTTTTCAAAACGTTATCCACAATGCCCCAAACATCATTTTTGTAACTTACACCATGAAACAACACAAACACGTCCACAAATATTTAAATCTCAAACCAATGCACTTGACCAAAAGGTATCTTGTGTCTACATTCGTCAAAATCTCACATATTGAAGCGATAATAGTCCAGTGATTTCTTGAGAGCTTGATGGACTCAATGTTAGGGACTTAGGGTCTGCTTGTCTGCTTGGGTAGAGGCCAAGTACTTCTAAATTTTTGGGTTTACGATGCGCAAAAGAGTCTCTGAGGCCGAGGAGCAGAGAATCTTTTCTAGCTTTCCTCCCGATTTCACAGCGAACTTCGACCGGACTTCCCTTCTTTATTTCAGGCTGAGCCAAGCTTGGTCTTCATATGAATCTTCCGGAAAGCTTCTTGAATCATCCCTTCTACTGGGTTCACCTAGGGTCGTATCCCGAATACTTGAATCGGTGTTCCTGTCCTTGGATTCCGCCTTTAGCAACGGGCATACATCAATCCTTATCGTTTCTAGGGAATGGTGTGGTTTTTCCCATAAAAGAATCCTGTAAAAAGGTGTAATCCAATAGGAAATCGATACGGAAAGAATTCAGAGTGTGTCCTAAAGGAAACGGTTTATCCATTAGGATCGATTCGTCGAGACCTCAAGAAATAAGGTTGCAAGTGGTTCTCTTACGGGTGATCAAGTTTCGCCATCGCGGGAATCGCGATACTGTATGGGCTACTAAATCACTCTTGTCTTGGATGGATGAACTCGCGCCTCCGGAATCAACGGACATCCCAGGCTGAATGATGGATCTGCTCCTGCTGACACGTCCTGGTTATACTTCTTCTAACTGTCTGTCTCCTCCTAGAACGAACGGATACGGCAGTAATAGAGGTCAGAACCCCAAAAACACTTATGACGTCAATATGCATTTTCGAGTAAGGATGTGACATGAGTTAGTTGTCTTGATTGAATAACATATATTAAGATTACCTATACTAGTAGGATAAAATAAGAACCAGGGGGAGAATGTGCACCGTTCCTTACAGTTTGCACGAACAGTTTTGTTTGCCCTCTTGTCCTTGCTTGCTGATAGTGACGGACAACTCCTACATTTTACTGCTATTAAAAATACCATACATTTAATATTTTACGTTATATCCTAAATAATCTATACCAATCAATATTAGCCAGCTATGTAAACAGAAGTAAAATGTGAGAGGGTCAGCGAGGAAGATGCATGAAAATAAAACCAATTTTTCGTCGCAGACCATGACGCCGCAAACGTTGTTCTGTCCCTTACCTAATACATACCACTGTCATAGCGTGCAATGGCAAGCGAATCTTAGTCAATGAGTCAATCTTGGAAATTTTTGTACAATTTGAGAAAAATTTTCTTATTACACATAAGCGTGTTCTCGTTGTTGCAAGTATATTACCCGAAAATATTGGTTCCAAAAGAATTGAAATCTGTGGTCTAATTTAGAGTTAGTTATGTTCTAAATTTGCCTCCCATACCAGTTTAATAAGCTGCGCAAAAATGAATATTTGCAATTTATTCTTATTCTATTAATTTCAATTAAACTATCCGATATATTCTTGTTAGTTGGATAAAACAAAATAGAAAAGTCAAACCAAAAACAAAAAAATTGTCAATCAACTGCCTTTGTGATATCCATGTGTCGGTGACTTCGAGGACTCATTCTCACAATAATATTGCGAACTTCTGTTCAAGATGGTGTCTTTCCATGGTTAAAGAGAATACAACTGGATTAAATGAAAAAAAAGAGAAAATGTGTTTGTTTAAAAAATGAGTAATCTTCATTAAATTCAGTAATTTCGTGGTCCGCTTGACCAATTACAATATTACAATTAATTAAGTTTTTTAGTTGAGATAAAAAAGTCAATGGCACGAGCGGGATTCGAACCCACGATCTTCGGCTAGATACGCCGGTGCTCTACCACTTGAGCTATCGTGACTTCTATCCACTCGGAACTAACTTGCCACTCAACCCACCTTATGAGTTTTCCCTCCTTTTTGCCATTTTTCAAATCTGTAATCGGATTGGATTCTCGGCGACAAATGAAATGGCCACGGAGAGCTTTAGTGAAGTATGCTTCATTTAAATTCATTAAATTCACTAATTTCGTGGCCCGCTTGACCAATTACANGGCGTATCTAGCCGAAGATCGTGGGTTCGAATCCCGCTCGTGCCATTGACTTTTTTATCTCAACTAAAAACCTTAATTAATAGTAATCTTCATGTTCACAGTTCTTAAGTAAATCCGTTATTAAAAATGAGGATTAACAAATTTCTTATTTTTAGATTATTTTTTAGATTTTGCTTTATCCAACAAGAATATATCGGTAATTTAAATAAAATTAATAGAATAAGAATAAATTGCAAATATCCCTATGCATTTTCCACTGTTTAGTGTAAAGTTGCAAATTGTATCGCTGTATTGAATTTTTGGAAAAAGAATCTTTTGTTGTACTTATCCAAACTTTTCAATTATGGGCAAAACCGTCTCTTGTTAGTTTTCATTTGTAAAATAAATTGTGGGTTAATATTATGCAAAATACAGTCGACGGTGGGAAGTGGGAAACAGCGTCATTATCCGGGGGGTCCGTATTAAGTAGCCAGCTTTTGTTATACATCCAGATTTCTTGCATATCCCAGGTGAAATTCACACTTGGCAGGCGAGTTAGTTTCAATCGTTTTATCGACACCCCCCCCCACCTACATCAATTATACCGGCATCCGGTATGCATGAATGAACAATTTCATGCCGACGAACGATCCTTCTCCCGTTCAATACACGTTTAAATCCAGTTTCCGATTCAGCGGGGCCCGAAAGCTTTTGTCGCTTATTTCCTTTTGACTGAGAAGCACGATTGAATTTTTTCCCAATGCATGACAATGATGGAGGCCAACGCTATATTTGAAATGCAATCGCAAAAACTCTCACGGATAGGGATTCATTTAGGAGTTACTACATTTATATAAACAAAAACAATAAACAATAATCATACAATCAAAATAAATAAATATAATCAAACAGGAAATCATTTAAAATAAAATAAATTTCTAATCCATCTCATACTTTAATTCTCATTATTTCTTTCTCTTCGTCATCCTAACTTTCATTCTCTCTCTCTCTCTCTCTCTCTCTCTCTCTCTCTCTCTCTCTCTCTCTCTCTCTATCTCACTCTCTCTCTCTTGCTCGTTAAAAGAAAGAAACGAACATCAGACCTAATTTTGTGAGGTGTTATAAATAAAATGTTCAGTTCAATTCTTTCTCCCTCCTCTCTGCCTTTTTTTATCATTTTCTTTCTTTCCCTTTATAACAAATAATACGATAACAAAACCTACCACCATCAACTTTGTGGAGTACCGAGCGCAAAAATTCAGTTGTCTGTAGTATTAAATATTAAAATATCATTGTCTCTAAAATAATCTCTTTCCCTCTCTTTTTGTTACTCTCTCTTTCTCCCTCTCCATCTATCTGTTTCTTTCTCTCTCTTCTTTCTACATTGGATATAAGAGAGTTCTAGGTGATTTAGTTGTGAATAGAATAATTCTCACCCTTAATCTTACTATATCACACATTTCTTTTTTTTTTTGGTCGTCTCCTAATTCTTCCCACTTTCATTTTTAGCTTCAAAGCTCTCTCCCTCACTTTCCCTCTCTTTTTGTTACTCTCTCTTTCTCTCACTCTCTCTCTCTCGCTCTCTCTCTGTGTTACTCTCACTCTTTCTCTCTTTCTTTCTCTCTGATACTCTCTCTTTCTCTCTGTTACTCTTTTCTCTTTCTCTCTCTCTCTTTCTCTCTGTTACTCTTTTCTCTCTCTCTATCTTTCCCTCTGTTACTCTTTTCTCTCTCTCTCTCTTTCTCTCTGTTACTCTTCTCTCTCTCTCTCTCTTTCTCTCCGTTACTCTTCTCTCTCTCTCTCTTTCTCTCTCTCTCTTTCTCTCCCTCTCAGTCACTCTCTCTCTCTCTCTCTCTCTCTCTTTCTTTCTCTCCGTTACTCTTCTCTCTCTCTCTCTTTCTCTCCCTCTCAGTCACTCTCTCTCTCTCTCTCTCTCTCTCTCTCTCTCTCTCTCTGTTACTCTCTTCTTCTATAGATAATAGATTGATATAACCTAGCGCTATCAACTTCTGTAATAACTACCCCAAAAAAGTCAGGTGTACTATAAAAAAATCCTTTTTTCTCCCTTTCTCCTACATTGTATGTAAGAGGGGTTTAGAATATCATGCACAATATTTTTTTCCTGCTACTCGTCGTTTTTTTTCATACTTTATAACTATTACATATTCCTTCAGTCTCTTTCTCTCTTTCACTATTTCTTTTCTCCCCCTCTCACTCTCTCTCTCTCTCTCTCTCTCTCTCTCTCTCTCTCTCTCTCTCTCTCTCTCTCTCTCTCTCTCTCTCTGACTGTCCTGCAATAAAAATTAAGAAAGAATTCACTTTTTATTAATTTTTAAATCCATTTGAAAATACCTGTAATTTTTGAAATATATAACTTGAAAGCTGTAATGTATAATTTGCACAAACCTAATTTTGGTAATATTATTGTACTTTGTTATTGATAATTTATAGTCTTTGTCAATAAAATAGTTCTCAGCTGTACATTTAAAATGTATGTGAAAGTGACGGATTGATCGCAATTTGTTCGAAGTCAAGAAAAAACGTGTCGCGCTGTCTGACTTGACATCGTCGATACTGTTCGCTAAAGGTAGAAAAGAATTACGGGAAAATGTTGGCCCTCGGCCATTTTTACAAAGTTTCAGGCGAGAATTTCAGAAAGCTTGGAGTGTTAGGTAAACGTTTACTAGCTTAAGATGGCCTTTGAAAGACTCATATAATAAAAAAGTCAAAAGTTATTGTTTAGCGTAGTTCAAACCTTACTTAACCCTAAAATAAATATAATCAAATGAATAATGCAGAAAATAATTGAGATTGTGTTTAAACAAGCACTTGAACATAAATGCAAAGAAAACAGAATAAAATAAGCCTATTTTTATTCATTTAATTTTTAAATGGTTAATTGATTGTTTTATTTAATTACAGTCGTATTTATCAGACTGTTAGAAGAAACCACGAGCAAACGTACCGTGTAGCTCAGGCCAAACATTTATGCAGCGTTGACAGAAACTGAGTCACCTTGACATGTCACGGATGACTTGTGACCCCATTAATAGTCAGACAGGTTTTCCTTGATAGAATTATGTCGGTCGAGTTGGATATGACATTTGATCGAAAAGGCCATGTTTTTTCATTTTTTCACACAAATATATGTATTCATTGTAAACCATTTATGTTGGAAGTCACAGAATATATGAATAGAATGGTGTGTGAATTATATTTTAAGCCAATAATAAAGGTTCAATTAGTTCAGTATTGCTGTCAATACTTTACCATTTTTAAACATTATTTTTTGTTGAAATGTTCAAAGATTAAGTACTTTTGACGTATGATTGTTTATACTATTGGCTAGATTCCTTTTAACCTAAAATATGATATACGTAGAAAAAATAGTAATATTTAACATTATGCACCTACTGTTGTGGTCTCTGATGCTTGGTACAAAATAATTAATTAAAATATATAATATTTATGCAATAACAAAATTGAAAAATAATCACATTTAATTTTTTCAACAAAAAATGTACCAAGTAAATAAATACTTTCCTTCTGCCAAACTTTTATGACGTTTGTTACAATTTTTTGTCTGTAGTTTTAAAAGAACGCTATAGCAGAAATGAGAGCAAAGCTTATATTGATTGGCAGACGTAAAAAAATTTCCAATACGAAAGTTTTTTCTTTTTACTTTTTTGCCATCATTTTTCTCCACTTCGTTTGTAAAATACCTGTTGAAACAAAAAAAAATATACCTTAAATTGTAAATGAAGGTAATTAGAAAATTAATACTCTGTCGAGTGCAGGTTCAGAATCAGATATTCAATAATACAATGTGAATGGCCCTGCTCATTGAATTTTTTATTTTTTATATAGGTACGTTTCTGTTTTTCATCTCTAAATCTTGAATTATTTACTTCTTCTTGCAAAATTTTTAACAAAATTTATTTTCCAGTGAATACGTAAGGAGGAGATATGTTATAAATTAAAATTTTGTTACTTAATAATTAACATTTTACTTTTGTCGCATTTTTCGCAGAGTCATGAGAGAGAGAAAGAGAGAGAGAGAGAGAGAGAGAGAGAGAGTGAGAGAGAGAGAGAGAGAGAGAGAGAGAGAGGGAGAAATTAATTGTTTAATGATTTATTTATTCTCGCAAAATTTGGTTTACATAAACCACTCTTACATTTAACGAGATTTACACATGTTTAGTAGAACTTATTATTTAGCACGCACAGACACTAAGTTGAGACTTGAGTTATTTTTATGTTTATAATAATTATTTTTTACATATACTTTCTATAGCTATATAATACATTTCTTTCACAAATTCACATACACACATTTTATCTCACAATAATACATCACAATCCATTTTATGGATTATCTCAAACGATTGGACTTCTTAAATTAATAAACTAAATTATCAATAAACAACTATTTGTATTTTTAGAAAAAGGTATTCTCATTAGTATTTGTCTAACAATCTTAGTCTATATTTATTTCTAAATTTACTGTGGCTTGAAAAAAATATATTTTCGTTTAATTGATTATACAGTCTTATGGATTTCAGATAGAATGAATTATGATACATCTTTGTTTTACATAAAGGAATAACTATTTTTGAATCAGAGTGCCTGCTTTCGTTTCTGAAAAATATATATTTATTATACAAACTTTCAGGTACCTTTAATCTTAAAATGCTAGACAACATACTTAATATTTTGAATTCTTGCATCTCTTTAACTTTTAATACAGATAATTTCTTATACTTTTCATACACACGATCATCAAATTTTAGATTAAGTAGATATGTATCTTAAACACATATTTGGTGTGACTTGGAGATCTTTAATGTTTTTATAATTCAGGTTCGACATTACTTGTAAGCTATAGTTTAAGTAAGGAAAAATAAATACTTTTACAATACATTTTTTTAGAGTAATAGATAAATAATTTTTAACTAAGAGAGGGAGACTTTTTAATTAAGAGATGGAGAGAGAGAGAGAGAGAGAGAGAGAGAGAGAGAGAGAGAGAGTGAGAGTGAGAGAGAGCATATTAGAACGTGAACGTGTAAAATACATATTCTGTAAGGTTGTATAGACTTTGTACCCCTTCTACAAGTTGAATGTAAGTCCCAATTCGATTAAGATTCATCTCATTTTTTTAAAAAATTGGATAAAAACTCGTACTCATTCGGATAGTAAATTTTGTACGGCAACTCTTTCTTCACATAATGGGCCCCGCGTAGGCCTTTTTCAGTTAACACGATGCCCTTTTGTTAAACGGGTGTGGCTAATCCCTTTCACGTTTTACTTGTTTAAAACCATACAATGAAATCATAATAATTTTATAATAAATTATGAAAACAATGGTCGCCTGGAAAAATAAAACGGAGAATTTAATCAAAAATTTAATCTAAATTATTTTACAGACATAAGTGCTATTTAAATATAACGCCCACCATTGTGTTAACAATTAAATATTAAATACAATTAATTCTTGTTGGTTTTGTTTGTCTTTTCACGATTTGTTAAAAAGGAAATTTTAAATTAAACTTGTTTTTTGCCAACCAGTATCGATTTATTAAATTCTCATCAGGGCTATAACTGAATATTACATTCAAGGTGATTTAAATAATATTTAGACTTTAATATTTTGCTTGTATTCAAAAGAATTAATAAGTTATAAATTCCAAGTTTTATTTAATAACGTTCGGCCATAATCTAGCATTTAACCACAGTTTATTTTGTTGTTAAAATTAGCTAGGAAAAAAGTATGCAAACTTTTTATGGAAGAGCCTGGTTAATGACTACACACCGTTTTTTCAGTTTCGACTTCCTTTGTAAATTAGATTTTCCCATGTAGAAAATTGTAGAAATTTGTAATTACCTTACATAGTTGTTAAAAAAAAGTAAGTTTCATTTATTTATTTTAAAATAACAAATCGTGGAAAGACATAAAAAAACAAGAAAGAACTATTTGACTCCATTCCACACCATTACATACTTCACAGATAAATAAAATTTAAATGTTTGTTACTCAGTTCGCCCTTTGATTTACCTTAGGAAGGATCCTAAACAAAAGAATTAATGTAAATCTACAATGTACAACATAAAATTTTATATTCGGGGTCAATTTTAATGACACCAGTATAGTCTGAACATGAAGATAATAGCGATTCTTTAAAATCCCACGGCGGTCTTTAGCATAAACGAGGACTTTGTTTAAGATATATCGAAATTCCTGATCATAAATTACATTAATTAATAGGGAGCATAAAACAAGGAAATTTTCAATGAAAAATTCCACGTTTGCCAATAATAATCATATCGCGGTGAACAATGTTTAAGCTTAACGTGCGAGGTGAAAAAATTCTGCGACAAACCAAGCCAATTTCTTGCAAAATTATTGTAATATTAAGGTATCTTCGGTTTAAAAAAAATAAAAGTTGGATACACGTCCTTGGTAAGGAAGTAAGGTTGAAGGTGGCTGTAAATGGTTTCAAGTATAACCACGAGTACTAATATATTTTTCAGGAAAGGTGAAGTGTTAAAAGAGGTTAGTCGCCATATACGCATGGTGAAGGTAAAAGGAGACTAAAGTGTGGTCCCGTGTGAACTTAATTCACAGCAATCTGCTGACGGGGTAAAACACTTGCCAATATTTTTTAAAAGCAATTGTGATACGATGTTTCACTAAAAAATTCGCTTGTGATAAAAAATAAGTTTTTGCAAAATCCTGATACGAGTTACAATGAACATAGTAGTATGATAATAATGGTAGTATTATGATAGTAAACAGAAAGATTTTTGAGTTGGTGCCATATGAAAAAATATTGCTGTGCGTTTTTGAATAACAAAAGGGTTTTTCATTTCGATTTTGTTCTGGATAGCAACTTTGAAATCTATTTTTTATTACATTTATTTGATATTTACAACTACAAATATTGTATTAGGTAAATATGTTCATATCAGTTGAATTTGTCATTTGAGTCTCTTGTAGGAGCAGTTGCCCAGTGGCAACACCCTTTACACTTAAATTTTTTAAATCTTCTCTCAGTGAGAAAATCTCGGGGCCACATTCGCTTCGATCGTTTTGAAGGATTTTCGGGTAGGGTTGGAAGTGATAAATGTCGTAAATGGTTTATGTGTGTGTTCATAGATTGATGGAATTTTTTTAGCGGGTTTTGATGAGTTCATATACAAACGGAAAGTGTAGGTCGTTAAGAATAGTGTAATTTGAAACATAAAAATGAGCATTTATGATTTGACAGAATTTTAGATTTGTTTGATTGGAAACGTAGGGAATTGGAATCCTTCGGTTAGCCATACTTCACAACCTTACGCCCAGAGATGTCTAATCGTTGTGTTGTAAATTGGAAGTTTGTTTTCAATGTCTAATTTTGATTGTGAGTAAATTTATAACTTTTTTATAATTTATAACGTCGGTTTGCTTGCTGTCTTTTCAGACTTCTGTGGGAATTCCAAGTAAGTCGTTTATCCATGAAAAGTGCAAGATAACGCACTAGGTCAGTGATTAGTCAATGGGTTTCCATTTATACTTATTGCAGGACAGATGTTTTTAAGTAAGGTAAAATTTATCTGTACGCTTTTCGTTATCTTCATTCTCCACTTTGTGAGCGATACTGTTCATTCATTGTAAGTGTTAAGTTTGTATTGTAAGGATCGCTATATCTTCAGTTGAAATGTTAGTATGTTTAGAAATATCTGCAATGTTTATTGAAAATAGAAATGAGCCAAGCCTGCTTCCCTCAGGAACATCCGCCTTAATGCGTATATAAGGCCAAAATTCAGTTCCTTGACTGACTCGGCAAAATCGGTCCGTCAGATAAGATCTCAATTCCAGACCCGATCGAAGGCCTCTTCTAAAATTTTGAATAATGCTATAAAAACTAAATGCGAGAAATTTTCACAAAATTCAAGAATCCATGCAGTACACAGCAGACTCGACCTAGCATCCTTATTTCATTACTGGTTTCCATCTATTTCCACATTTTTCAATAGAAAAAATCCATCATATCGTGAAAAATTGTGAAAAAGTTCCAGCCATACAAAGAAGTGGTAGAACGGAGGAACTGGGGCAACTGAGGAGAAATGGTAATGACAGTGGATATAAATGAGCAATATTTTGAATATCCAGTTTCTCGTATTGTTTGGTTGTTTGATTTGAATATAGCTAGGCGTCTAATTTAACTTCCATGACCATTCATTAGTTTATATGTTGGCATGCATTTCGGGGCTCATCAGACTTTTTGAAATTCCAACTTTACTATACTACTACATACAAAAGTTAATTTTGAACTCCAGAAAGGTCTAGCTCTGGAGTCCCTAACCCTTAGCCAGAAAAATCTTAAATATCACCTTTATGCCATAGTATTTTTTTAAACTGTTATTTATGTTGAACAACACATTGAGTTAAAATTTATGATTTCAGAAATTTCTCTTTAGACGAATTTAAATTTCAAACAGAGCTTTAAAAAGTTAATCTCCAAGTCAGATAGTTTCTCAACAAATCTACAATCGTTTATCAAGTTTTCGTCAGTGTTCAAAGGTTTGCAACATTCCTACAATTAGAAATAACGTCGGTTATAAATCGACAATTTATTTTCTCTGCAGTATTTTGAGTACGGTTTACTGATTTTTATAAGCTCAAATCTGCATGTACACATGTAAAGAATTGATCCTATCACATCTCTCACAGTTCAGCGACAATCCCATGTTTTGCAAGTTCAATAAATTACCGACAGTCCTCTATAATCACCCACCCAGGGTGTTGGAGTCAGGGGTCAAACCTCGGTCTGATCCGCTCATGCAGTGAGGTTGGCCTCCAGGGGCTATCACAGCGAGGCCTTTTATGCCCCCAGCTCAATCAGCCTCCAAATCCAAACCTAATTATACTAGCTCACTCTTAAATATATTATTTTCTATTTACACGCTATTACTCAGCGTGATGGAATACTCGATATTCACACATATTTTATAATGAATCTGGGTCGACGGGGTACTTACTATTCCGTCATCGGCGGTCCCATACTAAAAAGTCTAGCTAATAACTTATTCAGTTTCAATACTCACAAAGAAACAGAAGACGAGATCGAAGTCACGATAGCTCAAGTGGTAGAAGAGCGGCGTATTTAGCCGAAGGTGTGGGTTCAAATCCCGCTCGTGACACTGGCCTTACATAAAAAGAATAATTAATTGAAAGAATTAACTTGGTTAATGGACTACTAAAACATAAATGGGTTATACATACAATAAAACAGTCCAATTTCCTGCAAAACTCGGAAGAGTGAACAACCCAAATTATCGCTGCCGTGCTCAAGCACACTTCTCATATCTGCTGGCATTCCTAAACGCACTTTATATGGATAAAGTAAGTGTCCATGTGCCAACCTTGCATGTGCTATACCTAATCGGGTGAGCATGATCCGTTTTCTACGTGTCAGATCCTCCGAGGACCACCTATCATCTTATTACGTATTATCATCTACGTGAGAGTTTCTCTCCGGCCTACAGACACTGCCACTTTATAAAATAATATTTATAAAACTTATTTAGCTGCAGTAGTTAAATCGGGAGGTTGGGAGTCCCTAGTCCGCCTTTTCGTTACCCTCCAGACGCATGTGTCCGGCCAACATCTACCGTTTTGCCGAGACACTCCAGTCCATGGTTTCTTGACAATAAAACCTACGACGGAGAACCTGTCACGGACAACAGTAACAGCGCTGAGGGAGACGGTGCAGATTATGTAGCTGACAACCACGAAGTTGATGCACCCTCGCCGTCTGTAGAAACGAACAGAAAACCGAAGTACCTCGATCTAAGTACAAAGAACTTGGCTCGATAAATGTGTAATGGAGTAGTCGTCCCGGACAAGTACTGCTGGAAAGACTCGGGGGATGTAAAGTTATATATATATCTTATAATATATAAAATATATAGTTTTATAATTGTGATGGATTTACTCTATTGGGCGTGACGATGACAACATAAATAGAATTGAAAACTTAGCTAAAACCCGACTCTAGGTTTGCTCAGTAAAAAACAAAACAGTAAATAAATAAATTCAAACCTCACCTCACAACAATTTATAATTTAACAAATTTACATTTAGAACTAGGAATGCTATTCATAAAATTTCAAATATGTTTTTTAGATTTCAAATAAAGTTGGGTAATGAATAGTAGTAAAAATTATTATTGCAATCGTAAAAGATTTTTGTTTCTTCTCTATCTTTTTTACTTTATTCGATGTTGGTACATTATCAGAAGATAATAAAACTTTAATATTCTAATTTTATGAAGTTTAACCGGACGAGATCGGTCGAGCTTTAAACCGTTTTCCATTGATAAATATTTGCAGAGATAAAACTCTTACTTCTCAAAGGTTTTCCACTTTTAAAAGTAATAAAGTTATCTTCAATCAAGTAGCTTTGCTTTTTGATTTTTTTCCTTTTGTTCGATCGAAATGTTTCAAACAGTTTAACTAATTTTTACAATTTAAATGTTTGCGATTTATTTTTGTAAAATGTATAAAAAACTTTTGTTTATAAGTATTATTTCTTTTTTAGGATATGCTATCGGTAGTGGTTTTCATCCTGATCGGCACCTGCCAAGGGCTCCCGTGCAAATTCAACCCGATGTGTTCCTGCAAAATGGGCCCGACTTCCCAATACGAGAACAAGACGACCATCACTGACATCTCATGCGCTGGCGTGCCGTTTTCCAGGCTTCCCGGTGAGTCGAGCTGTTGAACCGGATGAAAATCGCTGGCTGGATTTGTCTCCTTTCATCTCCCGTTTCCTGTTCATGCGTGAAGGCGATCCCCATAGCGAAAAACGCCGTTCCGACCGGGTTGCAATTAGGCCGACTGTGAAAGTTTGATATTGCCCTTATCTCTGTTTTTTCCGGCCAGTTTTCTGGTCAGAGGCGTGTTTTGCTGAGCGTAAAAACGGACAAAGGGGAAATCGGGGCGAAATCAGTTTTTTTGTTATGATATTCACACATACTTTGTCGCTTACGAA
The DNA here is from genome assembly GCF_000648675.2 of Cimex lectularius. Lineage (NCBI taxonomy): Eukaryota > Metazoa > Arthropoda > Insecta > Hemiptera > Cimicidae > Cimex > Cimex lectularius. Next base: position 3,254,914 of record NW_019392673.1, on the reverse strand, counting down.
TAAAGCTTAGACTTCAAAATAAATTCGCGTACCATTCAGTTAAAGTTAATCGTTTGTATTCAATTCAATCTGCACCTATCAGATGGGATATTGTATATATGATACAATTTATAATTTTTTTCTTACGTATGTACTCGGCATTTAAATACAAACTCTGAAGATAAAGTAAATGAATATTGATTGAATTGGAAAATTTGAATAAAGCGTACATGTAGAGATGAATTTCAGACGCGCATTTATATTGTAAATAAAATAGTTTATTATTTTACGTAATGCAAATTGTAATAAATAGGTTTCATTATTGTATTATATCACACAAGTTTGCAAAATTTTTTCCAACTTTATTATTACTTTCGAATTCCAAACATAGGGAAGTCTTAATTTCATGCGGGAAGCCGAAAAATTTTTTATCCTCAAGAATCAAAATTTCAACTCGCATTTTGCGTCTCATACCTCTCTGAACAAATTTGGTTCCGTGTCTGTCTGTGGCAATTTCTTGTAACTGGTAAAACTCCAAATCCATGAAACTAATTTTGATAAAAATTTTGGAAGTAACACGGGCTGGTTTTTGGATGTTGCCCTATGAATTTCATCAAATCAGACAATAGCAGCGCCTTCACATACGCAGACGTAAAATCCGATACTCGGCTGAATTTTCGAAACCACTGGTCGGATTCTTATGAAATTTACAGAGATTAGGCAGCTTGCTTGGTAGATTATCGCATACGAATTTAATTCCAAACGGATCCTCATGCGCGTGCACAAAAAGCAAGGAAGCTATACTGCCCACGGACTTGGTTGACTTTTTAATTTTTAAATTTTAACTATTTTTTACAGTTTTAAAGGTTTCTATAATATAAGGCTTTAAAACATAAAATATACAGTGACATACGGTCGCTTACTTTTGAGCCAAAGCCCGCGTATGTACCCGGCTTGCAGAAAAAGGGTGCTCAACGTGTCCTCACATAACTGACAAATATTCCTTGGATGTGTCACTCCCTCATCATAGGGAGCTGGAAAGCCTGCCAAATTAAGAATTGTGTTCGAGGGTTTTCTATTCTGATTGTTGAAGGAAACTTAGAAAATTCTGTATATATAGATTCTTTGTTTTTTTGCAGGTAAATCTTATTGTTGTATATATAGTATGTTTAGTGATAGATGTTTCGTAAAAATTTATTTATATGCTTGAATTTAGAGTAGTATAAGAGTGGCGATGGTAAATTGCCAAGTCCCCCATCAACCTTACATCAGACTATGTACTGTGAGTTGTCAATATGTGCTCAAGGGTGATGGAGGAATATCTAGTACTCCATTACCTTACTTGAGTGAATGGTGTGTAAATAAGAGGAAAATTATTTAAGAATCAGTGATAGTGCGAGTGTGTTAGGTCGAAACCGCATGCGTTTGGGGTGAAAATGACCTTCAACGGTCGTACACACTAGGTCTGACCCCCAGTCCATGAAAACACCGAAGTGGGTTATTCTCGCCGCTTGCCACTTTTCGTAGGCTCGGTTCTGCTCCTATAAGTGCACATACGGGCAGAATTGAGACTATATAAATTAAAAACAAAAAATATCAGAATAACAAATACAAACTCACATAAAATCATAAACTGTAAAAAACACGATAGTCTGTTTAGCATTGAGATAAGCCCCTTATATCACGCTAATGCATACATTCTTTTCATGAATAACACATATCACAATAGGTACAACTGTTACGGTCGAAACTTCGGCCGACAACAGTTGGTCCCGTCGCTCGGTGGAGAAGGGGGTGGGTGAAGGAGAGAGGTAGGGAATTGTTGAGCGCCACGGTATTTTTGGGGAGGGTAAATACCGAAACCCTAAGAGAAGAAAAGAAATAGACGTAAAGGAAGGAATAAGAGAAAAAAATGAAACCAAAGGGAAAAAAAACTAACGGAGTTTGGAATTGAACCCACAACTTTCGAGACCCAAGTCGGCGATCGTAACCACCAAAGGCGCCGACTGAGCCTCGCCGCATCCAGCCGGCTCACCGCCTTGCGTCAGGGATCGCCACGAAACCCGGGGCCCAAATCCATCCTCCGGACAGATAGAGATAGAGATAGAGAAAGATAATTAACAATAACATTAATCGCCGGTGTCTTACCTGTGCCTCCCACAACGGGTGAAGTGAACAAAAAAAAAAAAAAAAAAAAAAAAAAANAAAACTAGACCATTTGGCCTCCGCCAAATAAAAGGTTTACAACAAACATCAAAAGACCGCTTGACTTTATACTATATTAAACTAAAAACTCTTACATCGGAAATAATCTTATAAATAAATGACAATTAAACTACTTAGCAACTAAATCTCAACTCTATAACCTAAAATGTCTCACTACTTAATAAAACAAAAACCTTAAACCTAGCGTAACAATTTTGTCTTATAACTAAACTTAATCTAACAAGAGGTATTAATCAAATTAAAAAAAAGTCAATCGGCCGTTTCGGCGAACTCACGTCGGGGCCCTGGCGCAGCGTGGTCCTCATCCGGGAGCAGCCTCAGTCGGGGGAAAATGATCCGTCCTCGTAGCACCACAAATCCTCTTCCGAGTTCTCTTCCCCATCACTCTGACCAGGGGAAGATGCCAGGTTAATGAAGACGAACAATCCGCAGCAGCATGATTTCCCCTTTTCTTTGGCCGCTCGTCCCTCGCACGGCGGACACGTCTCTCCGGGCCGAGGACCCTTAACCTTCTGCTCTCGGTCGCGCTCTCGGTCGCGCTCCAGGCCTCGACGCCCACGCTCGTGCTGCCGTCTGACGCTCTCATCTTCCACGCCAAATTCAATTTTACTCAACTTAAAATTAACATTTTTTTTACCCGCACGCAGGCACAGGCAAGACACAAGAAAATCCATTTTTTTCGTAAAAAAAACGAAATACAACATTTTGTATATAGGTAAAAATATTTATGGCCAGGAGAATTTGATCAGCGACCTGCTGCCGTGCCCAAGGCTGCGTATAAGGCCATTTAGGATGTCGTATTTTTAAAGACTTCGTTTTATGCCGTCGGTTGTTAGGTATTCTATCCAGGTGATTTCTCCTCAGAACTCGTACCTTTAACTTTCAGTAGAAGGTGTCCGTGTGTTATCTTGGGATAACCTATGCGCAACCTGTTAAGTATGAATGAGGCTCAGGCCAGGGATGAATTTTTTAATTTGAATAATAAATAATGTATCCTTTTCGGCTCAGCGGATTCTCCATTCATTTTTTATTTATGGCTACCATTATTTTAATATCCGCTGGACGCACAGCGAAGGTGGGCACGTGTGGCTTCATCGTGGCAAACTTTGCTGCCTTAGCTGTTTGTGAGTTCCCGGTTTTGCCAATGCCTTGTTTTACCATTGGCAACGAAAACTTTCAGTTTTTCGTAAATGTTTATGGCTGATGTGTCTACGGCTAATCTCGTGAAATAGTGCTCCTGCTCAGCCATAAACTCCAGATACCATGATGGCATTATTTCCGATACAATAACTTTTCAAATTCATTTAAATCAATTGTTTGGTCCCACTAGTACAAGTAGATAGTAGTTTATCTTTTGGATGCTCACAACCTTGCTACTCCCATTCTACAGTTCAATTCTTTATAATCACGGATAGCAAGAGCTGGGTACAATTTTAGTGCTGTTATCCTGTCTGATCATCTAGTGATATATCCCACAATTAATAAGTACTTACTATATATATAAACTTTCAGCATTACATTTTAATTTGTAAAATTTTCGAATTTTCTAATTACATCATACATACCTGATGATGAGTATTTAATACTCAAAATCCGAATAGCTGCTTAAAATTTCTGTGGGTGGAACTATCTTTTCTAAAAATCCTCATGGGAAATTCTAAGTTACAACGTAATACTTCTTAAAAAAACAATGCATAAAATGGTTGCTAATTTAAGTTATCTTATAATAAAATATTTAAACAATATGTATTTACCACGTGACGATTCTGTAATTTATAACTTTTTATGGAACATGAAACCAAATTTTTATGAAAGTCTTTTCTTGAATAATGAGCAAGAACTGTACTTATTCCGACGAGGTATTACTGTTAGGAACGTATTTTCGTCTTTAAACCTGAACCTAGCGGTCGTTTCTTATCATCGCGTTGTGCCTTCGAGGGAGAAAAACCCTTGTCGTTAAGAATGGGTTTTCTTCTATCGGAATTATGTGCTAACCTCAGGCGAATTTAGATTGATGGTTTGAAAATGGATGTTGATGATTGTACAAAGAAATATATTAAAAATGTAAAGAGAGTTAACAAATCTATATCGGAGTAAATAGGACGTAAATAACAGCTTACTTTATTCATGCAAAACTAAGCTTTATAATAAAATAGTTCATGCAAGGTTACAAAAAATCCTTGTGCGTTTTATTCATGCTTATTAAAACATATATTCTGACAGATATTACTAATATAGGTAATTCATATTATTAATTTTGAAGATTATCAAATTCAAAAAGTAAAAATAAACCTAGCGATGATCCAAAACCATGCACTACTCGTTACTTTTATCATTAATTCAATTGCTCTCTAGTACAACAGATTTTTTTTCATCAGAAATGAATATGTACAACTAACATTTACTTTTTATTTGCTGTTTAACGTTTTATCGTGCTCAAGTAGTACCTAGCAGGAAGGAGGGAGGTCGGGGTGACCGTAAAATTGAGTAGAAATTCATTTTTATTGCCTTTTTACGTCGTCTGAAGGCAAAAAATCTTCTTTTTCAAGAAAGTAGAGTACAATTTTTCGTTGTGGACAAAAGAAATAGTAAATTTCAGTGACATATTTCACTAATTTTAGAGTGTTTTTTTTACTAAAAGCGTTTTACACTTTGCGCCCTGAAGATGATCTCAATAAAGATCGAAACGTTGGCACGATAAAGAAAATGTTTTTCTGAAACCTACATCACACCAGACCGCATCTCACGATTTCTGAATAATCATCGACTAACGGTCACTAATCACCAAACAGTTTTACATTTTACACACTTTTTAATACCCAAGTTCTGTCAGGATGGTAGATATATAAGATTGGGTAGAATAGTTTTTTCGTCTTTACCTAGAGCCATTTAGGGAGTTTCACATGGTAGATTCTTGGGTCCGTGGCTATGCACAGTATACACTTCTAATATTACGTCTCACACTACGATTCTCACATATTATGCTGATGACTTGACTATTTTAATGTTAATCGGGAGCATCAATTTTGATCAAGGTGACACCATTCTACTTTGGTGCGTTTTGGATAATGTTGCATTTTCTTTTGAAAATATTGAGTGCTAATCGATGGTCTTTATCGATTTGGAACAGGCTTCCGATCGATTCTGCATCAAGGTTTAGTTTGCAAGCTAAAAGCCATCATATATTCTACTCCCTTTCAATACTCAAATCCTATCTGGCTGATAGATTCTTAAGAATTTGTGTTGGATCCTCTTTTTCTTCTTCGTTGAAAAGGATTGATTCAGAACTTCCGCAAGGTAGAGTCATGGGTCCGTTGTAAGAATATACACTCGTTTGTACACTACTCTTCGTACATATCCTGATTGGACTCGAATCTTTTAATTTTGTTCAGGATCATCAATTTGGATCCATGGGTCACCAATATTCTTTAGTGTGCTATTTAATCGTGTTGTGGAATTTATTGCATTCTCTAGAGAAGACGGAATGGTGGTCGGGGGGGTCTTACTCGATTTAGAACAAGCTATTGAACTTGTCTGGCAACTGGGTTTATTATTAGTTTTTATTATTTAATTTAATTTACTTATTTATATTTTTTTACGAGAGTTCGCAACAACAGAGCCATATAAACCGGCCTGTGTTTTTGAAAAAAGCCCATTTGTAAGTATGTCGAGTTCGAATGCAGGACCGGACCGCTGGATTCGAACCCGGGAACTTTACCTTACAGTGATGAGCCCCGTGTCAACGCCTAAACCGTTGCGGCCACCGACGCCCCTAACAGGGTTTATTCTACAAGCTGAAGGACGTCACACATTCTAATACTCAAATGCTATCTGGTTTGAAAAACTTTAGAGGTTTTTCTTCTTTGCATAGAGTCGATACAGAAGTTCCACATGGCAACATCCTGGGTCCATAGTAGCGAGTATACACTTTGTAACGTTTAAAATTTAAATTTTACCGGCAATGTGCGCTGGAAGAGGAAAAGATTGGCACGAAACGCGGGCCGGACGGTTTTAAGATTCTTTCTTCTCGCGATGCCTTCTGACCGGAACTATTCTCGTCTTCTCCTGTGTTTATATTTGGCTCCGCACTTTTCATTTTTTTGATAATATGATTGTAAATTTTTGTAACTTCGATATGCTTGCGCATGCAAGTTGCAAATAGTTTTTACATCTAATTATAAGTGTTTTTGTTCAGTTAGTATTTCTTCATTTTCATTTCTTCTTTCTGTAAAAACCCTTTTTCTCTATTTCTTTAAATTGCCCTATCTTTTTATTTTAATTATTTTATAAAACCTTTATTGGCCTTCATTTAATTTCACCATTATAAAAAGCCCCTTTTTTGTATTTTTATAACTTTCAGTATCAATTCTCATTCTGCCTGTAAAATTCTCACATATACTTGTAACATCTCTTACAACAGATGTCCCAAAAATAATTAAATTAATTAAAATTAAATTAATAATATAAACTAAAATAGATAAAAATAATAATAAATTAATTAATAAGAATTTTCAAAGGTTGGTACCAATGTAAATAAAAGAAAGATAAACATAGAGGAGTTCGAGGGGACAGAGATCGGGGGCTCTCTCTCCTGAATCCGAGTTGGAACAACCTAATTAGAAAACGCACAAGGTATTTAAGATCATTCTTTTCTATTCCTAATTTCCTTCGAGTGATTGTAGTTAAATTCATTTTGTTTATTTCGATTTATTTTATTTTACAAAATTTCAAGTGAATTTATTCTGTTTGTTAAGAAAAAAAAAAAAAGGAAAAATATATTATTTTGCTTCTTGCAGTTAAAACCGAATTATTAAAAATTGTAATAACACAAATGTATTTTATTTTAATTTCTAAAGAAAATTGTTCGTATTAATTGTATCTTTCCTAATTATAGTAAACGTTTAACTTAAAAAAATAAAACAAAATATTTTATTATTTTACATTTTCATCTTTCATCATTTTATATCTTTATTAATTAACATAACTATTTTACTGAATAAGAATAAAATATAAAAATAAAATATAAAATTCATTCCTTTAAAAAATACCTCTGGGGCAAGTATAACTAACTTGTTGGGCCGAAGCTTGAAGGAAGGAATTTTAAATTTTATTGATCCACGGTTAGGTGACATACTTATGGCACAAGAATACTATCCACAACACCGTACTAGAGACATCAGTGTTTAATCTAGAAATATCATACCTTCTATATGCTTTGTAGTGCTGATCCTGTCTAGTTGATAGATTTTTGTAGTCTGAATTGGAACCTCTTTCTCTCTTTTGCATAGAGGGGAGAAATCCGTTCTCATTCTGAACTTATGATTCTGACATAAGTCATGCAAACTTATACATTCATGTCTACTCCTTAGAGCGGCGAATTACAAATTGGCGCATTAAACTTGACACATTTAAATCCAAAAGCATAAACTTTACTGGTTCATCACTGTTCCTCTAGTCTATTACAGTATTATGCCTCTTCCAATCGAAAACTTCATCCGTTACCTTGGGATGTATTTAGTCAGGTGACTCACTTGCAACTATCAAACACGGCTTCAAAGATCAGAACTAACCATCGAATTTATAAATATCTAATTTACAACAGATTCAAGTTATGCCTTGAGCCGTTACAATACAAAACTATAACTAAATTAAAAAAAATCATAATAGAGCTATATACTAATGATGTATTAATTTATGTTTTCAACAGATTTATATACAATTTGACTATCAACAAGAAGTTCTAATCAACATCTCCAGTTGCACTTCAATTTACACATTCTTCATTTTTATTACATCGCCTCCTTACAATTATTTTAGACGTCTCAAAAAGCAATGGAAAAGATCGAATGAAATATTTTATTTATAAAACGTGTTGTAATTCGCTAATAGCTAACCGGCACGTAAATTTTATTGATTTTGTATTCATTGGCAATAATGTTAATACTTTCGCTAAGCGCAGATGGTGATTAAATGAATAATATACAGGGTGTTCTGCAAACAGACGTAAATATTTCAGTAGTTTATCCTACACGTCAAATTAGGCTAAAAATCTCCTATTGTCCAACGCCTGATACGCCCAATTGTATTCGAGATAGTTAACTTTTCAACTTACTTCAAATATTCACAACTTTATGCCATAAAGTTCCTCGTGTCTCGTAAAATGTTAAATCTACTGTAAATTTGATGAAATCAATGGAAAGAACATTGAAAACCCTATGAAAATCATTTGTTTATTTATTGTAACCTTAGTTTTAAAAAAATCACTTTAGAAGAGTTTTAAGAGTTTCTAAAGTTGTAAAGGTTAAAATTTTCTTGGTTCTGTAAATATTGACAAATAGAGCCATTACACAATAGCTCCCTCTAACTGTGAACACATGCATTAAATTTCTCAATGATTACCATTGTAAAATTAAGGTTTAATTACTAACCTGTTGATTTGTAGGTCCCAAATGGTTTAGATAATAGTTATTAAGATTTTCAATTAATTAAGGTTTTGGTTGAGATAAAAATGTCAGTGTCACGAGCGGGATTCGAACCCACAACCTTCGACTAGATACGCCGCTGCTCTACCACTTGAGCCACTCAGACACTAACTTCGCATCTCAACCCCACCTTTTGAATTTTCCCTTCCTTTTGCCATTTCTCAATTAATTGAAAAGAATTTATTTGGTCAAGCGGACCACGAAACCTAATAAAAAGTTATTAAGATTTTTACTTATTTTATCAGCTTCTATTTAAATATATAAATACACAATTAATTATATACAATTTTTTTCGAAATGAAAAATCCGTGTCACAGGGGGGATTCGAACCCACTACTTTCGGCTCAATACGCCGCTGCTCCCGCCTGTGACACGGATTTTTCATTTCGAAAAAAATTGTCTATAATTAATTGAGTATTTATATATTTAAATAGAAGCTGACAAAATAAGTTAAAATTTAGTATTAATCTAGAATCACACTTGTGAATCGTACACAGTCCCGCTAATCTAGTACGGTTAATCTAGTTAATAAAAATTGTTTTTATATGAAGCCGCGATTTGCTTACAATTAGAATAAAATCGGGGAATTGAAATGAGTTTGTGACATAGGCGATCGAAGTCACGGTAGCTCAAGTGGTAGAGCAGCGGCGTATTGAGCCGAAAGTCGTGGGTTCGAATCCCGCCTGTGACACGGATTTTTCATTTCGAAAAAAATTGTGTATAATTAATTGAGTTATTAAGATTTTATTAAGATTGTTAAACTTCTATTAGAAAATGAAAAGTTGGTACAAAATAAAAAATAATAAAAAGCTTGAGAATAGTGAAATCAGGCAGAATAATTTGTCAGATCACATTCTTCAAGAATATCGTGACATGCGGTCGGGTGTGATGTAGGTTTCAGAAAAACATTTTCTTTATCGTGCCAACGTTTCGATCTTTTATTGAGATCATCTTCAGGGCCTGGGATTTACAAACAATGTTTACATTTAGGATTTAACAATTACATTTAGGATGTGGAAAAGTGAATTTATACAATACAAAATATATTTTATATTCAAACAAAGTATTTATACTCACTCAAAGTGTTTGTCTTCTGTGTAATTGTGCCAACCTTGCGTGTCGTGTTGAGACTGCCAGTGAGATTGCTGTTTTAGAAATACTTTGTTTGAATATAAAATATATTTTGCATTGTATAAATTCACTTTTCCACATCCTAAATGTAATTGTTAAATGTAAACATTGTTTGTAAATCCCAGGCCCTGAAGATGATCTCAATAAAAGATCGAAACGTTGGCACGATAAAGAAAATGTTTTTCTGATACCTACATCACACCCGACCGCATCTCACGATATCTGAATAACTATCGATTAACGGTCACTAATCTCTACACATTCTTCAAGAACTTGGACATTTTGAGTATTTTGGATGTATTGGATTGGATTTATATTGGCTCAAATACCCACAAGTATTTACAACAAACATATGCCGAGTCCGGAGTCCACCAGCAATTCTAGCTTTTGCAGTTTACAATAGAAACCGGCATGCTTGGAGAATCGCCCACCCCGGTGATCACTCCCAGACCTCTGTCTTATCCGTGCCGGGTTGGTCTCAGGTGCTGTCAACAGCTAGGTCAATTCAGAACCCAACGCAAGCAGTTCCAAACCCATTCGTACTAACGTTCATTCTCAAATACATTCGCTCCTATTTACATACCATTCATTAAATTAGGCGTATCGAATAATAGATATTCCATTAGCATTTTGTTTAAATTTTTGAAGCTTTCGGTTCCTTCTTATGTTCTATTTTGTACCAATAAATCGGTTTTGTTTAAAGTGTAATTTGTTTAAATTTTATTTTTTATTAGAAGTCAAAATCTTAATAACTAATATTTTTAAGCCGTTGTGACCGAAAAATCAAATTTTTAGCAATGAAACGGTAATTTTACTATAATAACTGACTTTTGAGAATTAAGTTCATGTGCTTACATCTATGGTGCAATAAGAACTATCTGACTTCTTCGAACAAAGTTAATGAATCTAGAAAAATCTGTAATTATTTTATGAGAACAATTACAATGGAGGTAGGTAACCCCGATAGAAGGGGTCGGTTCTAATTAGTACCTCTTCCTGTGATATGTACAATGATATTGAAAATGTAATTCCCTCCGTTAATTAAACGGAGCATTGCGTTTCTTCAGTTTGGGGAAGATGTCAGATTTGCCCGATTCAACCCGTATTCTTTGAAGCCGAAAGAGAAGGGAATTGAAAGGTCAAGAGAATTTCACTATATCCAACATGTTTTCAGCTTTCGTAGGAAAACATAACGGAAAATGATAAAATCCCCTTTGAGCGGAAACGTCAGGTGAAGTCAAAAGCTTCTGAAACAAATAATGGCTTCTTTGCTTTGAACCGCTTTCACACCGTCAAGTCTTGTGTTTAATGAAAGATACAAAATTACTCAGGAAACGACATAGATCTTGGAAAAGACGTCGTGCCGAGATAGCGGCATAACCTCGGTTTTGGTGCGGGCTCAGATTTAACGTTATTTGACTTAATTACTATCCCGCCCCGTTTCTACGTTATTTAACCAGCTTAATGGATATTATAGTAGATTTACGGAATAGCCTGACCAGGATATGAGGCACTCCATTAGCCCTAGAACAATTGTTTTATGCCCCGTCTTAAAACAGGGCGAGCCTTTTATAGTTTGATAGCTTTAAATTCCTAGGATTATAACTGTGTCCCATGTGGGTTATTTCGTTTTATTTTAAACCTTAAATAAATAGTTTCTCTTCTCTAGAGGCGAGACTAAAGTGACTTGTTTCAGCAAAGTTTTTCAAAATTTTTTTTTAACATAACTACAAATATTGGATATAAAAAAACGCATTTTGAAACATAGAATTGTTCAGCATTTTATTTGTGTTCATTGTCTACGTTTCTTTTGTTTACACACACATTAAATTCTCTCTTAACATAAAAAGCTTAACTTTCATCCATTTCCACCCGTGTTTCCGTATGTAAATTCTTTAGCATTGTCGTAGAACATAAAGTATAAATATGACATTTAAAAATATGAATCCAGGGTTTCAATTTTCTTTTTTAAATTTGCAGTATATTACGATTACCTTCAATATGTAAATTAACGACGACATAGGATAAATATACAAAACCAAAAGCAAAAGTTGAGCAGTACCCATTGATAATACGCTGGTTTAATTAATTCTATGGTTTAATTATTATTTGTTGTTAATTATTACTTTGTGTGTCAACTCTTTCACTGTCACCGCGTAAGAGATTTCACGCTCTTCGTCTCACGCCAGGAGGGCTCGAAATTGAAATCGGAAAACATGAATTGCCAGTCTCCGGTTCTCAGTAATTTTACTGTGCACTGCAGACTTGCAAGAACTTTAATCTTTTTCGTTTCATTTCGTTTCACATGGTTTCCATTTGACTTTTTACATTCAATTTGCACCAGACCAGTCTTATTGTTAACTAAGCATTTCTACTTGTAATTTTTGTTCTGCTGAAGATCTGAAGATAGATTTAAGGACATTGTTTCTCCATCCTCTGAACATTCTTTATTAGCAAAGACTTTCTCTTCTTATAGAAATTGTCACAAGAATGTATATATATATATATATATATATATATATATATATATATACACTGGCAGCCAAAATTCAAAATGCATATTTTCGCAGCATTTTAAGTCAAAGACCTGAGCTAGGTTTCATTTTTTTAGAAAATGTTACGCTGAACAACATCTCTTTTTAAATGTTTTTCTAGCTTCAGTCATTGATCAGTAAAGTCAAAAATTCTGGAACATGTTAATTTTTGTACTTTTTTCGAAAACATCAAATTGAGTTGTGGAGCAAGGAAATCGTCTTGGATCGGATCCTTATGGAAATCCATAAGCAATTTTAGTAAGGTTTCAATAGGTCATATTCCACTTTGCCCGATTTCTGGACCGTTTTTGAGTTACTTGTGACTTTTGGGGCAAAAACCTGTTTTTTACATGTCCAATCAATCACTCTCTCTCTCCGTCTGTCTGTCTGTCTCTGTCTCTCTCTCTCTCTCTGTCTCTCTGTCTCTCTGTCTCTCTGTCTCTCTGTCTCTGTCTCTCTCTCTCTCTCTNATATATACCTTTATAATAATATACATATTTGTATGTATATAATTATATAATCCATTATATTTCGTGGTCTGATTGACCAAATAACTTCTTTCAATTAATTAATCTTTTTATGTAAAGTATTGGTAGAAATGAAAAAGTTATTGTCACGAGCGGGATTCGAACCCACGATCTTCTGCTCAATACGCCTCTGCACTAACCCCTTGAGTTATCGTGACTCGATCCACTCCGACACAAACTCCCCATCTCAACATACCTTTCGAATTTTCGAATCGAATCCTCATTAACACTATATTTGAAAAAAAAATTATTTAAAAAATAATTATATATATATGTAATTATTTTTGAAATCGTCCTCGGTATTCCAAACGGGCGGCTTTGGTTCTTTCAATCAACGCGCTTTATGCTCCACGTTCAATAAAATGTTCGATAGTCAGTTTGAACTCTAACAATTGAATTTACACTATTCTTCAAGTCCTAAATAAATTGTTCAACAGGTGCAACAAACTTAAGTGTTGCAAATAGTATTTTACTTGGGCAGTACTTTGATGAATCTCCTAAAACATCTTTACATAATGTAATTTTATGAAAAAAAGGCAATTGCTGAATTTTTCTGACACTCGACAAAAAATAAAGTTGCCCAATCCAAATACTATGAACTTATATTTATTCGCACATTCGACACATTTATTTTAAGCAGCCAGTCAATAAAAAGACTTTTTTACCTTATCTCATTTTATTATTATTATTGAACATATTTACATTATTTATTAAAATCAAGGCATCAAACGAGAGCTGTTCAATAATAAACATATATCATTGTGAACTATCAACCAAATCTCTTTCTCCCTCTCTTTCTCTCCTTCATTCTCAATCACTATCTATTTATCTATCTATATAACTATCGATCTATCTTTTTTTCTCTCGTATAACTTTCTAAATCAACCTGGACGCCACACAAGTATTTAATACTCTAACATGCTGTTCCGATTGATAGGATGTTTTTATTATTAAACCAAATACGGTTTTCGATTTTGAATCAAAACATAAAAATAATAAGAAGTGCCACATAAAAATAAATACAAAACACTCTTGTCTTGTGACTTTCGGAGAAGGAATGACAGAGTGAGATAAGAAAAACGAGAGTTGGAATGGGCCGAGTGATCAAAATCTCGGACAATCCTGTGCTTTTGTGAGAGGAGGCAATTAAAGGCTTTGGAACGCAGGAGAAGAAAAGAAAAAGTGCCAGGTGATCGTACGTGTCCCATGAGAACTTGGATAAGCCAGAACCCTTGTAACGAACCCACTTTCCCCGTTCTAATAACTTATTCATTTTAATTAATACGTCCTTACTTGTTTTAATTGTATCGATGAAAGGGGAAGAGCGTTCCTTGCGTCAACAGCTTATAAAGCTCATAAAATCTCAATTAGTTTTTAGCTTCATCTTGGAGGAAGCTTATTTATATTATTATTCAGAAATCGTGAGATGCGATCTGGTGTGATGTAGGTTTCAGAAAAATATTTTCTTTATCGTGCCAACGTTTCGATCTTTATTGAGATCATTTTCATGACCTGGGATTTACAAACATTGTTTATTATATGTTGAACAATGTTTGTAAATCCCAGGCCCTGAAGATGATCTCAATAAAGTTCGAAACGTTGACACGATAAAGAAAATGTTTTTCGATTTCTAAATAATCATCTACTAACGGTACGTAACACCTGGAACTGAAACTACTTAATATGCTTTCTGCAAGTTATTTATTATTTCATTGGTGGGATTGACAAAAGCTGTTTTGGGCCAGCGTTTATGTTATTGACTGATGACACTAATTTTTTGGTTTGCTGAGTTGTACTCTCAACTATTGAGTAAGGTTAACGGTCAATTATTAAACGTTAGTGATAAAAAGATTAAAACCCCTTCAGGTAGTCACCCCTTGTGATTATGATTATAGTCTGGATGATGACCATCGTAACATAGACTGCTACACAGATGGATCACTTATCAAAGGTAGAGGGAGTGGTGCAGGAATTTACATACCAAAATTAGGAATCAACATCTCCACCCCTCTTGGCTATAACACCTCCGTTTTTCAGGCGGAAATCTGGGCCATCAATGTGTGTTGTAGAACAGTGATGGAAAATAAAATTATGGGAAAAGATATTAAAATCTTTTCTAACAGTCAGGCTAGTCTTAGGGCATTACAAAAAGATTTGTCAACCTCACGACTGGTGGAGGAAACTATAGATCTTATCAATAAGATCTCTTTCAGGTTTGAGAACAAGGTAACCCTTATTTGGATACCTGTACATAAAGGACACCAGGGCAATGAAAAGGCGGATAGCCTGGCCAAAGAAGGTTCTAATACTGCGTTTGTCGGGCCACAACCGTTATTACCCCACTCTATGAGGACAGCGAAAGAGAATATCAATAACTGGGGTATGAAACAATTCCTTAGGGAGTGGAATTTATCCTCTGGACACAGGCAATCGAAAGAGTTTGTTAAGGCGATCAAACCAGCTGAATCGAAATGGCTATTCTCTATCTCAAGGAAGGGAATTATGGGGCTGATAGGTATTCTGACGGGCCACTGCCTACTGAGAAGACACCTCTTCGTAATGGGTATCCTACCAGATCCCTTTTGCCGCTTCTGCGAAATAAAAGAAGAAACGGCAAAGCTCTACCTCGCAGAATATGATAGGTATGCTAGGTGTAGATTTGAAATCTTTGAAGGAGAGGATATCACCAAATCACTCCCCGAGATAAAATGGTCCAAAATCTTGGGGTTTGTGAACAAGTCCAAGAGGTTTATGCAGGACACGTGAGCCAACCATGTCCCGGACCTTTTAGGAATGGGGTACAAGTCTACCCAGGCATTTAACCCCTCGGGTCTTGGTCGCCCACCCTGCATAATATATATATATGCTGAGCTGTATTTCTTTCTTGAACTGCCATATTTTTAATAGGATTTCGTAATTGTAATATTAAAATAAGATGAATTTTTCTTACTATTGGTTTGAGCAAAAAGCTCTGTTTGGGCTACATTCATATCGCCTAGTTTTATGTTTTCATTGGATAGTTAATATCAATATATTTAAAAATAAATAGTTATATATAATTTTAGGCGACACAATGTTTATCTATGCGTTACGCATCTGGCGGATAAAAATAAGATTTGATTAATATCATATTTGATATACGATCCTTGGGTTAATATTAACAGTCTTTTTTTCTGAAAATTTCGTTTTGGTCATTTATAACTGAGGTTAATTTGGGCAACATCCATCATCTGGTCGCGGATGGCAGGCCGGTAATTGGTAGGATGGAAAAGCGGAAGTTGGCCGTGTGATTAAAAAGGAGAGGCGACATCTCTTTCTTCCATTCTAGGAAGAAGATCTGGGGATATCTGTGGTGACAATCCTTTATTCGCCCCCCTTTATTTAGTACATTCAGATTCGGATTCTTCGAAAACGAAAGAAACGTAATGTATGAATTATGTTTTTGTTTGCCTTTTTCCCTTTTTTTCAACCTTGCAACGGTTTATTTCCTGTTTGGCGATATGGATGAATTATTATATGTATTAATACATCGTTTGTTCTACCAACCGAAACAGGACGACAGCATTTCATGTCTTTGTAGATAAAAATATTTCATATTTTTTTGCTACATTCACTTTTTTCTTTTCAAATCAAAACACATTTATTTAATTCAAGTTCCTCAGTACGTAAACGACGAAATAGTCCTTGGCTAGTTCCTGATTCCAAAAGATTGTAAAGCTTTTAAATAATTTATTTCAATTAATTAATCTTTATGTAAGATAAAAGTCAGTGTCACCAACGATGAAGTCACGATAGCTCAAGTGGTAGAGCAGCGGCGTATTTTGCCGAAGGTCGCGGGTTCGAATCCCGCTCGTGACACTGACGTTTTATCTCAACCAATACCTCACATAAAGATTAATTAATTGAAAGAAGTTATTTGGTTAATCGGACCACGAAATCTAATGGCTTTTAAATAATAAGAAAAAAAGTTAAATTGACATCATCATCCCTTCACACAAAACATATAACATATAAAACAATCACACATCAAACATTTCTACATAGTCTAATTCTTCAACAATTTGGTTTTCCTTACCCTAGTTATCCCCGTCTATATAATCCTGAAAGGATAATCAGGCCAAACCATCACCCACTTTTTCCCATTGTCGGCTCCTTTCACCTCAAAGAAGCCGACTTCTCGTATAAAAATGGATTTATATCTCTACTTCCTTCCCCACTCCTTCAAAATCCAAACATAAAACGTCAATATCTCACTGGCACTCTCAACACGACTCACAATTATGACACTTATACACAGAAAACAAACACTTTGAGTGAGTACAAATACTTTCATTGAGTCTAAAATTTCTAGCATTGTATAAATTCATTTTTTTCCCACATCCTACATGTATTTGTAAAATTTAACCAATGTTTATAAATCCCAGGCCCTGATGATGATCTCAATAAAGATCGAAACGTTGGCAGATAAAGAAAATGTTTTTATAAAACCTACGTCACACCAGACCGCATCTCACGATAATTATATTGACAACGTTATTTAAATATCAACCGACAAAAATTAATATATTTTTTAAGTTACTTTTATAATGTTTGTTAATTACTTAAATATCAAAGATAGTTGGTTTAAAAATCATACGTCAAGAAAACAAAAATTATTTTATGCAATGAAATATTGTTAGGCAAATTTACTTTTTAGTAAAAACCGAATTTTTGTGCAATAAAAAATTGGAATAAAGGTAAAAAGTCCCATTTAATATAGTAAAAATTTTATTTACATAATAAAATAATTATCGTTTTTTTTTCACCCATTTACCAACTTACTAATATAATAGTACTATAACTATTTTATCCTACGAAAAGGAGGTTGTTGTCTGGAGGGTAACGAAATGGCGGAGGATGCGACTAATGCCGGGCCCTTCCGACCTCCGGACTTAACCATCGCAGTTCTGCCTGCTGACGCTAAAAATTTGATAAAACAAAGAAACTCAGCATCGGTGGGTCGTATCTTGCGTACGAAGAGCACCATCGGTGGACCTAACTGTTCATGAATGTTCATTCACAACAGATTAAGAATAGGCCATGTGAGGTTGACACACAGACACTAACTTTTGTGACAATGCCAGAGTATGTGTACTGCATGCAGAAAATGTTTGCTTGATATGTCGCACCCAATTGAAGGGTGCAATCCCTTGGCTCGTTATAAAGTGCGCGTAACACTGTATCCCTACAGAATAATTGTGCGTGAACACGGCAACGATTTTCTGGGCCGACTGTTCCGAGTTTTTAAGGCGACAGGGTTGTTTTATATATTTATTGTGTGAGAAAGCCGATGGCGATTGAGCAACCCATTGACCCTTAATTAGATTAGTTATAATAGTATGTCTGGAGGGTGAAGGAGGAATATCAAGTACTCCACCACCCTAACTGAATGAATGGTAGGTAAACAGTACAAAATGTATTTAAGAGTGAGTGATAGTGAGAACGGATTTAGGAACTGGTTGCGTCGGGTGCTAAAAAGACCTAACTGTTGACAGCCCCCGGTGCCCAACCTCGGCGGCTGGATTGACAAAACCGAGGTCGGACCCCTTTGAGGATGATGCTCGAGACCAGCCAATAATTTATTGTAAATTTAGCAAGCTGGAATTGCCGCTGGACTGCTAGAAGTGATATGCTTAACAATGTACGCGGATGTATGTATGTACTTGCGTGAGCAGATTTGAACTTATACAATTCAGTAATCAGTATAGTTATTTTACGTAAAAGATATTTGAATTAAGGTCATTGCTACAGGTACCTTAGAAGAAATATCCTACTTCAGAGATACGTACCTCAATTTTATTAAATTATGCTCATGAAATATAATTAATTATACTTTTAATCTAATTCTTAAAATATTTAATACACTTAATATGTAATGACCACTAAATATGTATGGATCAATAAAAACGTCTTGGAAAAATGATTAGATCTTTAATTTAAATGGAATATAGATTTATGCCTTATACATTTTTTTAAATTCACTGTGTTAATTGGTTTGAGAGTTTAGTTGCTTGAATAGCAATCGTTTAATTTTTTTCATTTTTCAAAATAGAAGTCATTTTTTAAGCATACCAGAAGTTGATGGGGCCATTTAGATACAAGAAACGTTTCAAAATTAGTGAGATATTTCGAATTTTTATAGTGTATTAAAATGGAGATTTAAGGGGAGCTTTTATCTCCGATGCTCGGTTATCCGTTTAAAATTTTTTAAGGGTTCGCAATAGCACTCATATCAACCACTAGGGTTACCTTACACCGCTCTGGCCGTGTCATTACATAAACGTTGCAGTCACTGACGTCCCCATCCCCTTTTCTTTAAAAACAATTTTTCCATCGGTCTTCGGCTCAAAAAAATCGTATCCTATGTTCGCAATCTCGTAGCTTTTACAGTGCCGTTCTTTTCCCTTCATTTTGTCCGGAAAAGACTACAGTCATAGGCGCGGGGCCAAGGTTATAATCAGGTCGAAACGGCGTTCTCATTTTTAGTTGTAGCCAACGCCTTGGAACTTTAGGTATATGCCACTTAACAATCTTATTTTTTTCGTGACTTTCCCAAGCCTTAAAAAGACTGAGAAATGAAAATTGAGAAATTCACAAGCGATGGAGCAGATCTGCGGATGTCGAATATAAACAAATTTCATGGAAAATTCTAAGCATAAGATTTTACCCTCAATTTGTTTATTCATTCCTATTAACCTATCAAAATTTTACATATTTTCTTGTATTTTTATGCTTAAAATATAATAAACATAAACAAACTAGAAAGAAATGCAATTTTGTGCAGTAAAGTATAAAAACGTGTAATTTTATGCAAATAAGTGAAATATCAAAAGAATGTTCCGTGTTTCGAATTTGTGTCTTGGTTTTATTCCAATCGGAGTTATCAATAAAAATATGCAATTGCACGGGTGTCCTTCCTTTACTTATCATTTTACAAATAATGAAGCCGTTTTTTATTTCTATTTGTTAAACGCCTGACAAATTCATATTAGTGTTATATGGTTATGTAAAATATGTAAACAAACATTTATTTTTCAAAGGACGACATATTTCATCAATTACACGTAGCAAACACGACGAGAAAATATATATTTATATAAAATACGCTCCATCACATGATCGGCCATTACGCATACGAGAATTCATACCATTAACATTTTATCTAGGCTGTTGGGTGGAAAATTCTCACTTTTTACAAATTTTATATTTTTAAATAATAAAGGAGGCGGATACCAACTGGTATAGGGTTGTTTAATTAATTATTTCTGTTAGTTGGTATTTCTATATTTCTATCAGTATTTTTCCATATTATAATCGTTAAAATGTATATTTGTTATATTTTGTTCGTTCCTTTCTACCGTTAAATTTTTTTATTGTTATCTCTAGCCTGGCTCAGTTACTGTTATTAAATCAGATTGGTTGTATAATTTGTTTATATACAATTAATTAAGGTTTTCAGTTGAGATAAAAATGTCAATGGTTCGAGTGGGATTCGAACCCACGATTTTCGGCTTGATACGCCGCTGGTCCACCACTTGAGCTATCGTGACCTCGATCCACTCGGACACCAACCTCCCGTCTCAACCATACCTTTTTGAATTTTCCCTCCTTTTTGCCATTTTTCAAATGTCGTGTAATCGGATTGGATTCTCGACGACAAATGAAATGGCCACGGAGATCATTAGTGAAGGTATACTTCATTTTAAACTTATTAAATTCACTAGTTTCGTGGTACGCTTGACCAAATAATATCCTACAATTAATTAAGGTTCAGTTGAGATGAAAAAGTCAATGGCCCTGAGAGGGAGATGGTAGTTGAGATGGGAGGTTAAGGTCCAAGTGGATCGACGTCACGAAAGCTCAAGTGGTAGAGTAGCGGCGTAACAAGCCGAAGATCGTGGGTTCGAATCCCGCTCGAGCCATTGACTTTTTTATCTCAACTGAAAACCTTAATTAATTGTAAGATATTAATTGGTCAAGCGGACCACGAAACTAGTGAATTTAATTTGTTTACATAGTTTCCTAAATAATAATAATAATTACATATTTAAAAATAAATTATTATGACAGCATTCTTATTCACACTTGCCATTTTCCTTAATTACGCAAAATGCCACCTATTTGAAATTACAATAAAATTTATAAAAGGCGTTCTTCTTTTTCCCCGTTATTGTTCACAATGTTTTGTCAGTTTATGTTTATACAATAGCCATTAGCATATAATGTAATGTTATTTGTTATATTATTATAAATGTTATATTGTTGCAGATTTTCCCGGGACGAGCACGTCGAACATTGACGTGGTCGGCAGCGGATTAGAAGTGGTCGAACCGGACTCGCTCGGTTCTACACAACTATTGTCCGTCCGATTTATTAGCAACAGCATTTCTGTATTTTCCGACAAAGCACTCCAGTAAGTAATTCCGTTATAATGACGAAAAAAAAACGTCAATACATCAAACAACGTACAAGTTTTGTTGAAGATTTAACCATTTTAATTGTAAACAATGATGGATTGGTCGATGTTGTTAATTAGGTTGAAGTCCATTACCCAAAACTACAATGACTAAGCATAGTTGAAAGGCATGCGAGACAAAGCAATTGACCAATTATAGCAATGGGCGTTTCACCATTTTACGTATAGCTATACAGCGTTGCCCGATTTAGTGTGTCAGCGCTTGGCCTGTTTGTTAATTAGAATAAAAAAAAGCAGCAATCGTATTATTGTTTTAACCAATCATTATTACAAAAAATTTCATTGAATAATTTAATTCATTAATCTAAATACAAGACAAAGTTTTATTTTTTATGAGTAGGTGAATTTAATTTCGATACTAGTCGCACAATTTCTACGGGAAAAAAAACCGAATACCATATTCGCAATCTCGTAGCTTTTACAATGCCGTACTTTTCCCTACTTTGTCCGGGAAAGACCACAGTCTTTGGCGCGGGGCCAAGGATATAAGCAGGTCGAAACGGCGTTCTCATTTTAATGAATTCTGCGAGTCACAGTCTGAATCCTGTACCAAAAAATGGAAGGGATGTATTTTTTCCACATACGAGTAGCAAAGCAATTAATTTTAAAGATAATCGATGTGTAAAGTTTAGATTAAGTAATAGACAATAATTTGATGTTAGTGATAAAGACTAATAGCTTAACTATTAGAATTTTTAAATACAAGAACTAATCCATTAATTGAAACTAAAATGAAACGGAATTACATTCAGGATCAAAGGATAGTTTAAAAAGCACTTTTTATTTTTTATTTGTTTATTTTTTAATGGGGCTCCTGGAATTATAATCATAATAGCCCCCAATGTACTACGAGGTCCGACGGGGTACTCCGTATTCCGCCAACGGTTCTCTTACACATTCACACAGACACAAAACTATATACATATAAATTATATACAATATTTATACTATAAACAACTTCATTTCCTTAAAAAATGAGAACGCGGCAGCCAACAAACACTGTCATGCCCAAGGGCTCCCATATATCGGATACCATGCCTACTCGCTCCCTGTAAGGTGGACAAGGCCTGGCACTCGTCGAACCAGTGACGAATTGAGCAAGTTTTCTCTAGAAGTGGTTTTTGTACGGGGTTCATAAAAGATGGTGTCTGTGTCAATCGTGTATGGCCTACCTTCAAACGGATTAGCACGTTGTCTTCTTTACGTTTTAAACCATTGGAGAGTCAGTCGTGCTTTTGGTACTCAAAAGCTTCTCTGTTGATCCAACCCATCGACACTGCCAACGTAATTTTATTGCGTTTTTTAATGCTCGTAAAGCGACATGAAGGCCGGATCGCGGTGGTACGGTCTGAAGGGCAGGAAGTCGCAGAATTCACGTACCGGCTGCACGTGCGGTTCCCTCCAGCCCAACGTGTACAGGTACCCATACGACTACCAACATTTTTTCCGAACTAACTCGCTAATTGCAACGGTATTCTCATTTTCCTTTTTGGATTGCGCTTCTGGAAGGCCCAAATTTTCGCATTTTATTGAAAAAATCTTTGTCGATGAAGGAGGGTCAAACTCTATATTTTCAGGAAATCCGTCTGGCTCTTGAGTTTTGTGCCAGTCCTACATTGTTCGATTCCATCTGTTTGCTTTATATTATCAGCAAACTACGTCCTCAGAATGGTGATTTAAATTATGTCTTTGTTTCCTAATGAACATCTAGCTGATATACATTTTATTTACGGTAATGGTTCTGCTGCAAGTAGAGAATACCGTTTTCCACATCGAGACGTCTAGCAGATCGCATCTACCAACGACTTCATCATAGTTTGAGGGAAACGGGTTCTTTCACTCGAAGAACGAGAGACAATCGGCTAATTGATGTAGAAGAATAAGGAAAAATCAACCCGCTGCTGGTGGTAATTTCCTTTCAAACTTGCTTGGTAATGGTAAAATACTTCCCGACGGTGGGTAACCCAAACTTTCCATTGTGAAACACCAGGGTCAATATATGACGCACGTTTACTGGTGATCGGGATCACGATTAACCGAATACAAAATGTCCTCAGGTACATAAAGCGCCATACAATTGACAGGAAATTTTACTAAGCTTTCAGAAGAAGAAGAAAATAAACTTTGTTGTTAAAGCCCCCATGAATAACAAAACTACATAATAGAGCCGTATCTGGACTCTTGGTCAACACAGACACAGAAGAAAATTTTAAACTTATACTAAAAGTGTACTGAATAAAATAATGGAAAAATTATGTTTTACAATACAGATGATTTAATAATAATTTTTAAATTCACTAATTTCGTGGTCAACGACCAATTAATATATTACAATTAATTAAGGTTTTTAGTTGAGATAAAAAAGTCAATGGCACGAGCGGGATTCGAACCCACGATCGCTCAAGTGGTAGAGCAGCGGCGTATCAAGCCGAAGATCGTGGGTTCGAATCCCGCTCGTGCCATTGACTTTTTGACTTCAACTAAAAACCTTAATTAATTGAAATAATTTTTAAATTATAATAACTGGTGCTAAGTTGCATTGACAGAAGGAAAGAAAATAGACGGGTCTTAAAAGTGAGGTCAAACAGAATGAAGAAGGGAATTCCTCTAAAGCTCAATTTGAAGTTTTCGTAAAAAGTGGAAGAATTAAAATATTCCCTTACTTTTGAATATCTAAAACTAGGAAAACAAGAAAATTGAAAATTATATATTTATGTTGTCTCAAGATGACGAAACCCCCGGCTTCCTGACTGGTTTCTGTTCTGCCCGTAACTGCGAGACTGACTGTCCCTTCGCATTCACATGGTATCATACCTTAGATCCTCTCTTTCTGTCCGCCAGGGAGAATCGTAGGTGATCTCAACTGATAATCTTGAGGTTACGTCACTGTGATTTACAACACATCCTTCCTGATGACATCGTCGTCCTCGACGTCAACAGCTGAAAGCGAAAACAGGTGCAGCAATTGTGTACCAAATCACTATTACTACATAAAATTATATTCATGAGCAAACATGCTCCGGAGTGGTGTAAGGACATCGCCACTCAAATCTAGTAACAGTGACCATGTAATGGTAACGGCTATACCATGCTTATGCACTCACTTGCTGAAATGTCAAGGCCACCGGGAGACTCAGCCCATAATTAGTAATAGGTAATCCTGTCAAATTGAGACATATTCATTCAGTAATAGGATTAGGTGGCAACGGGAAATGTGAATGCTGTCCTATGCTGTACTCACTGAGGATGTGAACCCATCCCACCTAGTGTTTAGTGTATATACTGCTCGAGACATTCTGCCCGTAACTGCGAGACTGACTATCCCTTCGCATTCGCATGGTATCATACCTTAGGTCCTCTATTTCTGTTACTGTCCGCCAGGGAGAATCGTAGGTGATCTCAACTGATAATCTTGAGGTTACGTCACTGTGATTTACAACATATATATAAATATATATATAAACAACACACATACACACATATATATATANTATATAATTTTTCTATTTTCTTTCATCATAACCTTTATGTTTTAACTTTTTTTTGTTTCATTTATCTAATTTCCTCCAATCATAATCAGTTCGATGAATCAATAAATCAAGAAATTATTTTATTTAATGATTAATAAATCAATTGGCATTGTATTTATAGGTTTTGAAAGTTTACATGTAGAGCATTATTTAAATCAATGTTTCAATGTGTTTTTCGAGGCGATTGAATTGAATGTGAAATGCGTTTAATCAACCATTGATTTGCACCATTGATAAATGACCTCAGTTGGTAATAATTGGTTTTCACGAGATCTATTTCAATAGATCAATTATCTTCTGCACAACAGTTTTAATAGAGATACAATTCTCTCTTTGGGAACAATCAGTCAATTAACGGTTGGAATTATGTTGAAATGCACCGATGCATGCTATTCTGCGTAGCATTTCGGTTTGTAAATCGTGACAGTTTCTTAAAATTTTTTCAAATAAAAAGTTTTAAATTGAAATGTTTCGAGTGTTGAGCAAAAATAACATTTCTAAAAATATATTTTAATTTTTATATTTTACGAAAACTGAAAAAACCTTATACTATTATTGTGATAATAATTGGAACTCAATCTTATCATATTACAGCGGCTAGTACTTTTTTAAAATTCTGTAAATGGCCAATTATGCAGAATTAGAAAAAAAAAAAATAAACAATTTGATTTGTTGTTCATCTTTATTTTTAAAACGTGCCAAAACATCATTATAGCTTCCTTCATTAAAGTATTTGATGATGTGGAATGTAGTCAAATATTGCTTTGTGTGTTTTTATTTTTCTTTCCACGATTATTGTGACCTTCCCCTAATTTTCTTCTTTCCCGTCGAAAATAAATTTGAACCTCCATAGAAATGTCTTCTCTCCAATCTGTTTACTTTTTTACTTTTCCTTGGAAAATATTGACATATGATTTTTTTACAAATTATTATTTATTCTTTTAATTAAGAGAATAATTCAATTGGAATTCATATGTGCCCTGGAACCGGATGGTTGCTATATTTTCCTGCATGCATTGAAAATCGCACTCGATGAAACTTTTGTATGTGACCGTTTACATGCAAATATGTTTAGGTCTGCTTGGCTATCTGTTCTTAAGAAGATAATTTTGGTAGTGTAACATCTGTAAAATTTTCTTTTGCCCAAGTATTATTTGCATGCATTTATGCTTGAAAAATTGTGGGTGCTTTTCTAAAAAATTTGATTCCTCATATTGTGGGCTTGTATTACTACAAACCTTTTTCCTTCATTCGTTTCGAAGCCATATAATGTATGTATTTGATTAGCTCCTGGTACCATCTTCTCTTTTGTAGCCTGTTAAAACTTTGTAGGCGGTTATGCTGCAAGGATGTAGTAGGGATCTTATAACCATTTTTCATTTCCCGGACTGTGGGTCTGATTTCATTTTAAATTGTTGAATGCCCAAAATGTTTCGTTTTTGTTATTCTCTTATATCGATTTTATTTTTCTCTAACATTCATAATTGTACTAGTTCGACTTCATGGACTGTTTTATCTTTCAGTACTCTTTTTTCAAAACCTTTTTGTTAAATTCACTAATTTTGTGGTCCGCTTGACCAATTAATATATTACAATTAATTAAGGTTTTTAGTTGATATAAAAAAGTCAATGGCACGAGTATCCAATCCGATTACACGACATTTGAAAAATGGCAAAAAGGAGGGAGAATTCAAAAGGCGGGGATGAATTGATGGGAAGTTAGTGTCCGAGTGGATGGAGGTCACGGTAGCTCAAGTGGTAGAGCAGCGGCGTATCTAGCCGAAGGTCGTGGGTTCGAATCCCTCTCGTGCCATTAGATTTTTTTCATCTCAACTAAAAACCTTAATTAATTGTCATGTATTAATTGGTCAAGCGGACCACGAAAGTAGTGAATTAATTTATTTCTTACAGTTTCGAATCCCGCTCGTGCCATTGACTTTTTTATCTCAACTAAAAACCTTAATTAATACTTTTGTTAAATTTAAATTCTATTATTTTAACTTTTATCTTTTTTTTATATTTTGTTTAACATTGTCAAGGGAAGGTACAGACAATGGTATTATCCTGTCTTCAAAACGTATCAGAAATGATAATAAAAAAGTGTTTTTCCCTACTCTGCGACTTTTGGTTTTTGTATTTTTTATTACTAATTTGGAACGGTACTGTAGGTTTTTTGTTTTTTAAAATTAGTTAATTAATTTATTTATTAAAACTGGTCTTATTAGACCAACTATTAATTTTACAATAATATTATAGAATAAATAAATGTTTACATTCTTATAAACCCATTGGTACAATAAGATTTACAGTTCACTATTCACTATTCATTTTAAACTATACAAGTTCATATGGCTGTGTTCTTTTTAATCTTCTGACCATGATTCGGTTATGTAAGAGTTTGGTCGCTTCCACATTCTCGTGCTGGCTGAGGCGAGCCTGGTGTTTGGCGGCACATTTTCGCATTTCCGCCGTGACTTCAGGGATCTTAAGATCCCTATGTAAGTCCTTATTCCTTATGACCATGTTACGTAAGATTTTATTTTGGAGTGTTTGTATGATTTTGATATTGCTGTGTTTGGTACAACCCCATAGTTGAATACAGCCCACATAGGCTTTATGACTTGTTTATATAATAATATTTTATTTTGTATAGCAAGGTTGGGCCACGTCCTATCAACTACTTGTTTATACCTTAAACCTACTTCTGTCCTTTTTTTCTTCACGTGTTCTTTCCATCTCAGCTTGGCATCTAAGGTCATTCCCAGATATTTAGCTGTATCGCTGTATGGTACAGTAGTTCCATCCATTGTGAGCGACCGAACAAGATCCACCTTTTTGTTTGTAAAGATTAGATGAACTGATTTATACTGATGTAGCTTGATTTTCCATTTTTTGTCCATTCTGTAGTTGAACTGTAGGTTGAAAAAAATGTGTAAAATGAAAAAATAAATTTAGAAAGGTTACCTATCCATAAGAAAACCTCCAGTTGTTGTTCCGACTAAATGTACATTGTCCTCTGACCCTAAATTAAAATTGGAGATACATATAAAATTACACATTTGAGGAGGTTTAATCCATATTTTCACTTATTGACCAAAATCTAAGTTTTGTTTCTAAAGAGTTGTCGATGGGTGAACCAGCATATGGTCACTTATAGCGTGAGTTCATGTGGAATTAGACACTGTAATGTCTCTAACAACTCCACAACGATCTCAAAATAATATATAAACATAAATTAGACCCCACCAAATTTTTCAAAGTTCCACGATAAACTCTTTACTTATCTCAATCCACAAGCCGAATCCATGACCATCATACTCCATCCCTATAATCTTTCCAGGTGTCGAAAGCGTAGATGGCCCCGTGACCTTTTTGCCAAAGACTAGTCCTTGTGTAAAGTTGGGAGTACAATGGTTGCTAACTCCCCTCATGACATATATTGTACATATGTATAATATACCATAAAATCTAAAAAAATTGCTTTTTAATACGGCTGATAGTAAATATTTTGTTAGAAAAAAGAATCCAAAATAAGTACAAATCGGTGTCTCCCACGTACGTATCCACGTAAATTTATGTAAGCTTAATTATTCTTTCTTGATTTCTTTAAACTGTGTCAGTTTTATTTTTTGATTATTTTTTTTTCTTAAAATTGTAATTTCATAATTTTTCTTCTTCATTTATTTGTCTTAATTCCAGTTTTCTTTACTTTTTTGTGTGATAGGTTTTTACTTAAACAAAAAAATTGTTTTATAAATTCGTTTTTTTGGGATTTCTCTATGTAGCCTGCGGGGTGATGTATATGCAATTTGGTTGTTTCCGACATCATCCTGGTCTCCCGCAATTGGTCGGTTTGTCAGCGCGTTTTGGTATTTCACAGTTTTAGTTTGACATTTCGACAGATACTTCGTCTGACAGGCAACGCAGCATGGATAGGCAGACCAGGATGATCGTAAAGACTAGATTAAAAATTTATACATTTTTTTGGAATGTCTAATGTGCAGTCAAATTTCATCATCGTTTTTTAATCAAATGAGTGGATCGATTTGTTATTTTTTCTTTTTTCGTTTTCCATACCTTCATTTTCATTATTGTTCCCTTAAATTCGTGTTTTTTGCTTTTTTTAAAATAATTTTTTCACTGTACTTGGTATGTTTTTATATATTGCTTTTCAATTTTAACTATTTGGTTCGTCTTAATTGTTTGAGTTTTTAAAAATTAAAGTTTTATTGGATTGAACTGGCAGTGGCTCAAGACCTGTTGGGCAGCGAGTCAACTCGTAGATCCTAGTAGAAGAGTCACCATTCTTCACACCCAAGTGCCACTTAGTTTCAGATTTTTGTCTTAGTTTTTTTGAATTTGTACATGTCAACAATTTTACTTATAGTATAAAAATAAATGTAGGTTGAGATAAGGAGTTGGTGTCCGAGAGGATGGAAGTCACAATAGCTCAAGTGGTTAGAACATCTGCGTATTGAGCGGAAGGTCGTGGGTTCGAATCCCGCTCGTGACACTTACTTTTTCATTATACGTAAGAAGTAATTTGGTCAATCAGACCACGAAATATAATGGATAAAAATAAATACTTTTGTAAAAAGAAGAAAATAATTACTAAAAATATAGTGGTAATTACTTACACGTAGACAGGCGAAGAAGTATACAATATTCTTGTTGGCCATATTCTTCCAACCATTTGTCGTATGACCAATGAAATTAATTAAACTTTACGAGCAATTAGTCTAGGCCTATTTGTTTCGTTTGGAGTGCGCAGCCATTCTTTGGCTTTGAGGTTCAATTAAACCTTCAAGAATCGGAAGTAATGTAGCTGTCGGTGTTGTAATTGGGGCCACGCAAGGCTCCTGTTACCGACATTTCGATACCGATCTCCGGTTAACAGCTTCACGTCATGCTATCCGCACCTTAGTACATTACCGACTTGTCAATTTATTTGTACACCTGGCATACGCAAGTAAACGATTCTGAAATCAAGAAAAAGTCTTAATAGCTAACTTAAGCTCAAGATAAAAACTTAAACACATATTACTTCTTACATTAAGGACCTTCTCTACTGAAACTCTTCTTCATTTATTACCTTTTTACCACTGTTTCAATTAAAATTTATCACGTACGTGTTAGAACAACCGTTAAATTTACATGGGTTCTTGTGTTATTATTAATCACTTGGTACAACAAACTTAGCGTCCAAGATAATCTAATGCAAAACAGCCGACTAACTATGCTCATAATAATTTATAGTATTCAAATAACAACATCAAAGTAAAGATCTAAGTTTGTGGTGCTTTTGGATCTTCTTTTATTATCGCTGACTAAGCTTGGTTCTGTGTAAGGGGTTTTCTTTCCGTAATGGTTGGTACTTCTTAGCAAACTGGGCCATTTCAGCTTAAACATGGGGAATGTTTAAGTCCCTAAGATAATAGAGGTATTCACGATGTTTGTCAGATTTTAACTCGAATAGAAAAATGTCCAGTATGATCGTGAATACCCCTTCTTTTCTTAGCGTGTTAATTTTTCCCGTGTAGAAATGTGAGGTGATTAGTGACCGTTAATTAAGGGACTTCTCCACCAGACACATAGGATGGGAAGGCACGGTGAACCACCCCATCTATATCAGCGAGGATATGACTTCCACAATTAAACATCTATATTGGCTGGCTAGGCAGTGTAAGACAGCCGGGAAGCTTAAATATGTATGGTTTTCCAATGGTCAAATCCGATGCCGAAAAGGAGACGGACAGCCGGTGGTCATCATCAGCAGGCCCTCGGACCTGGACTGCTTCAGCTGACTTCCTTGCTCTTGTCACCATCCTGATGTCATCCACTCATCTTCAGTTCCAGCCTACGTCTTCTTATCGCCAGTTTTTATTCTTTTTGTCTTCATTTTTAATTTTATTACTACTGTTTTTACTTATGTTTTGATCTTTAATCCCAAACGTATGTCTTTCTTATTTTTACTTCTTTTATTTCCTGAATCTCTGTTGTATTGTTCTCTCTTAACTTTCCCTCTCTTCGTGATTTGTAAAGGTCTCTGTTCCCTCTTTTCCCAACCAGCTTCCTATCCTTTGCCCCATCCGAAAACATGACCTATTGTTTAACGGTCTGTCATGTCAACGCCCAGTCCCTCCCTGCACATTACGATGAATTCCTTGTACATTTCACTGATAACTTCTACCACATAATTGCTGTCTCCGAGACTTGGCTTAAACCAAACGTCCCTTCCTACTCAGTATCCTTACCTAACTATTCCCTTCTCCGGCACGATAGGCTAGGCCGGACCGGCGGCGGTGTTTGCTTATTTGTCCACAACAGCCTACAATGTCGCATCCTAGAAACATCCCCAATCCTCGAATCTCCCCATATAGATTTCATTTTTGGTGAAATATCCCTCCTTCCCCACCGTCTCCTTTTTGTAGTTGTTTACCGACCCCCTCAGGTTCCATTCCCTAATTACTTCCTTTCCACCCTGTACAACTACTCCCCTCTATATACCAACGTGATCATCACAGGTGACTTCAACGCAAATTATTCCTCTGCCTCCTACAACAAAAGACTCCTTGAAAATCTATGGTTCTCCCTTAATCTCTCATGTATTCCATTTAATCCCACACATCACACTGCTTCTGTATCCACCTGGCTTGATCTTATGGTTGTGGATTCCGCCGATAAAGTTCTATCCTCCTCCCAACACCCTATCCCCTTTCTCTCCTCCCACGACTTGATCCAAATCACATATAATATTCCTACCCCACGTCCCGCACCCAAAACCATAAGGTTCCGTCAACTTAATACCCTTTCTTTCGAGGTTTTGAGGCCGGATCTGGAATCGATCGAATGGGCCAACGTTTATCTTGGCTCATCCATCGATTCCATGGTCGGCTTCCTGACCTCCAATCTCCTCAATATCCTTAACAAACATGCNGAGCCCCTAAACTCTGGAACTCCCTTCCCCTATCTATTCGTCACGCTGCCTCCTTCTCCTCATTTAAATCCCATCTTTATAATCACCTCCTCTCCCTCCAAGCAGAGACCTCACGATAACATTTATTATTTTTGTCTTTGTTTAATATACCTCGTAATTTTCTCTTCTGGCCCGCCTTACTGGCATACATTGTGCCACGATTTCTATCTATCTTTTTTTTCCTTTTTTTTTTTAAATTATGTGACTTCATAGAAGGTTATTATATTTTGTTTCATGTAAATTATTCTAAGGGGACACCTGTCCCAGAATAAAGTTATTTTTCTTCTTCTTCTTCTTCTTCTTAATCGATATTTAGTTAGAAGAACTAAAACGACACGCAAGAATGGCACAATTACACAGAAGACAAACACTTTGAGCCCTGAAGAGGATCTCAATAAAGATCGAAACGTTGTCACGATAAAGAAAATGTTTTTCTGAAACCTACATCACACCAGACCGCATCTCACGATTTCTAAATAAAGTTAATTTGTCCGTAATGGTGCGCGTGGCGATTGGTAAACCCAAAAATAAAGCTATAACAGTCCTTGAAGGCTTGTTTTTTTTGTCTTTCATTGTAAGATGCCAGAAGTTAATAAAAAAAGAAAATTAATCTTTCATTCAAAATGCTAACTAATCACTCGAAAAGTACTAGCAAATGACACGCTTCAATTCGTGCCGGCATACTTAACTTTTATCCTAACGTCTAACAGCCTACAACTTTACAGGATAGGGGATGTATCCACTATGAATGAGAGTACAAGGGGATAGGTCAGAAATTAACAAAAGAATTGGTCTGATTTAATTAATGCGTTTTTAAGAATAACAATAGGTGTAAACAAAAAACAGCTGATAAATTATTGGCTGCCATGTTGGTTACCTACGCCCTAACGGATAGCAATGAGACTACATTCTCGGCCTAACATCGAACATTCGCGCTGGCCTGTTAGATCGAGCAATGTTAAGTAGCCGATTCTTACAAGATACATCATTTTTCTCGTTCTAACACGACGTAACAGAGATAACAGGGTTATAACAAATATCGTGAATACCCCTAACATTTAGAAATTGTTTTATCATTAGACACCGGAATAAAATGACTTACGAAGCGAACTTCTTATGAAATGAACTTATGGGGAGAAACCTCTCCAGAGGGCCAATATTTAGTTATTGAAATTTGGCAACTCCTGTCTAAAAAGTAATGAATTTTATCGTTTATCTAAGGTTTCCTCCTTTTTTCTTGTATGTTTCCATGTTGGCTTCATATTTAGTTTTTTGTATTCTTAGCTACACGAACGAGTTTTGTGTCTTTATTGCTCTTCCGTTAAAAAAAAAAAAGTTGGTGCTATAGCCTATTTTTGTCTAATTAAATAGTGACACACACAG
This sequence comes from Cimex lectularius, assembly GCF_000648675.2. NCBI lineage: Eukaryota > Metazoa > Arthropoda > Insecta > Hemiptera > Cimicidae > Cimex > Cimex lectularius. The sequence goes on along the minus strand of NW_019392673.1, from coordinate 3,221,631 downwards.
ACTATTGTTCGTTAAGTCGGTTCTGTAATTTTTCATTCCAACATGTTTCAATCACTTCCTTCATAAGCGACACCTAAAAAGACTGAGTCCAACTTCAACAGAGAAACATGCCGTATCGTCTGCATTGATGTCGTGCTGTGTAGTCTGAGGATTGGTTACAATTAAAGATGAGTCGAAAACACACCCTTGAAGTACATAAAGTTTATTTCATGCCGTGTTTAATTTAAATTAATAATTATGATATGTATAACAAGTCACGATTAATTTGGTGTATCTGCTGATGAGTTTTTTACGCAAGATAAGGCGTATTTTGATATCTAATTTTTATAAAAGTTTAACGTTTTGATATTCTTTGGTAATATTATATGCAATTAGGTTTATTTTTTTAATGTCAAGTCTACTGTAAGTTTAAATTAGTTAAAAGGGTAGGAGAAAAATATATCTGTTAAGCGATTGAATTGTATCGAACTTGTAAACAGCTTAAATTTATTGGCGAATGTTTAGAACGCAGGAAGGATTTTCAGGCAGAGGATGTGGAGAATATAAATGGCAAAACCCTCCAGCTTCAGAAAGAATAGTCTATTATTCGGAGTCTATATTAGGAAAGTTAATGTTTTGATACCGACCATTCCCGCGGGATGTTTTTCAAACTTTTTCAATTTCAATTTTAATTTTTATTCCAACGAGCAACGATTGATTTCTTCCAACTCTGAATTGGAATTTTACAACTGATTTTTACAATGAGTTACACTGTATTATTTTATTACAAGAAAAAATACTACACGCGAGTAATTTATTATTATTATTATATTAATGGTTATTCTTAACCAAAAGTCGGATGTTTTGAGAACACTTTTACATAGAAAATGTTTTACATTTTTGACAAATGCTTTAACAGAATTCCTGAAATCATACCTGTATTTAATACATTTTGTTTTATGAAATAAGTTTATGTGTTTTCTCTCCCTTTTTTTTTAAAGTGAGTTCGCAACATGAGGTTCCCTCATACTTGTCGTCACAAGACTAGAGGATCTTTAGCATCCGCACCTGGCCTATTCGGCCTTATCGGACGTTTTGATTCTCAAGATGAGAGCTGACGCACCTCCGCATACGACGGAATGGTGTTACCGCCGCAGCTTTGGTGTAGAGGCATCTCAGCCCCGAAGGGCCAAAACATCCTCGCTCTCCGCTTGTCCACTCCGAATGGTCGGGCCCGCATTGTGCATCGGGTCGTATACCGCGCGCAAAGGGCTAACAAGCCGAAATACATCAGCCTGTTCTCCCGCGCACTCCCTATATAGAGAAGGCCACTCTATCTCCCTGAGTACAGGGGCTCCCCTAGCGTAGAAACTTCCGGGAACGCCCCGGCAGCGGTTTAGTTTAAAGTGGAATTGCTAACCACACCCTAGATGAGCACCGCCTACGGTAAAGTCTCTTATCGAGCTCAGCCTACACCTGCCATGCGCATTCGAGGGACGCCATAGGCTCAGCCTAGGTGGTCTGATCCTTCGCTTCCCCAAGAGTACCACGCCGGTCATACGCACAACAATGCAAAGCTTACTCGCGCAAGAGAAACCGATTCACTACCGTCCGCTTACTCACGCATTCGAGGGACTATCCAGCATAATCATCGCGTCCTCAACGCCTATACGCTGCCGTCCGGTCCACCGTATCCTGTGAGGCCGGGTGTATAAATATGGCCATACGCAAGCTTCACGAAGGTCACAAGTAGAAGACAGCCTCTGTCTATGTTCCCGCCAGGGGCGTCAACACGTACCACCACTAATCCATTCCCAGTGTAACTTAGGGCTGAATTTGAAATATTTAAGTTACCTCGTGGTACAGATGGCCATACACCCTCCCCCGTCTTGCAGACAGGATCTGGTGCACTGGCCTCTGCTAAGACAATCGCCGCCCATGACGACCCTAGGCCGACACGAGTAGAGCATGTGTTATAGACAGTGTGCCACGCCCTCTAGGCTAACCCTTTATTTTGTGCCTGGATACCCCCCTTGCTACCAAGGGTTGGGAGAGGTCACAGGATAGAATGTAGGAACCCGGATTGAGAAAAGGGCCGTGGATAAGAACTCGAGGTGGGCCGTTTCGGGGTCTCGAGCCTCAAACCACACTATACCACCCGTCGTCGCCGCAGTTCCACACATAGTGGTTACGGCTCCCAGAGTGGGTGAGTTTGCAACAGCAGAGATCATACGAACCCTCGGGGTGTCGAAGTTTTTGAACAAAAGCTCATTTATAAGTACGTCAAATTAGAATGCAGGGCCCCTGGATTCGAACTCTGGACCTTTACGTTACAGTGAAGAGAGCCGTGTCAACGCCTAAACCGTTACGGCCACCGACACCCCGAAATCACTTTATTACAGTACTGCTTGGGAGCGCTCCTAGATGTAGGATGGTGATGACGTAGGATCAATGATTTTGATAGGAAACTGAAACCTTCTTTACCAAATATCATACCCTGAAGTACTACCTAACCAACCCCTGCTTCAGAGCGAGATGGGCAACGAGTTCCCGGAAATGTGACTAAAAATGCCGCCGTCTCACAAGAGAGCATATTTTGTATCATTCTTTATATCATCTGTACTGCTACACAATCCAATACCATCATCATCACTTACGCGGATATGTCTTCTAACGCGAATCTAATCCAAGCTACTTCCAACATCCTTGAGCTTATCGACTCGTGCGGGAGCGCTCTCAACTCGCAGCAGTGTGGATGGTTCTAAAACTGCCCGACAACGCTGTACTACGTAGTTATGCAGTTATCTATGAAAAATAAATAAAATGTGTATATATATATATATACAGGGTGAATTGCTACTCGTGCTACAAACTTCTCCAGTAGATTCTTCACCCTAAAATGAACAAAAAAGTTCATATTGTCCATGGTCCGATTCTCAACCATTTCAGAGTAATTTCGCTTTTTATCGATTTTGAAAGATATCACGTCCTGGCGTCGGAAAATCGTGATATCTTTTAATCTAAACATTTCTCT